>NW_010199847.1:24866-55794 GCF_000695765.1 Mesitornis unicolor
GATTTGGAAGACACTGCCAACTTGCACTGATTTCAGCAAACTGTTTTGAACCCAATAAAGGAACTCAGCCTAAATCAATTCTGAAAACCACAGTCATATTTAGACATTTTTCAAAATGAAATATCTGTTGTTGTTGTTCCTGTAAGAGAACATTTAATTTTTAAGTTTTTTTTTTCATTTTCATTAAATAAAAAGTTTAAGAAAAATCCTTGGAAATGAAATGTTAAGTTATGTTCAAACCAGCAGGTTTTTTTCTCAATCTTTTGGTTCACCAAAAATCACAACAACAAAGTAATGTTGATTAGGAGAAAACATTTTTTGGGGTAAATTTGACAGAACTTCCAGCGAACCGAAAAATCAAGTGATTTGCACAGCTCTGCTCTAAACAACTCTCAGAGGAGGGACGGTTCCTGCTTCCCACTTTGCTTCCATAACAGCTGTTGCTTGAGCAGCCACACACAAATATTGTTTTCTTTTTCCTTGCCGGCTCTCCCTGTGTTTTAGCTGTGCCTGTCCTCTCAAAGGTGAACTCCACAGACCAGTCCTGCCTTTATCTGCTTCTCACACTGCACTCATTTAGACATTACTTGTGCCTGAAATTAAGCACCTAAAAGTGTTTCCTTTACGTCACTCGAGGACTTTGAGATCCACAAAGACTCGCCGTGTAAATGCAACCAGCTGCTCCCTTTACTCGTATGGCACAACAGCAAGCTGTCGCTGACCATAAATAGAGACACGTATTATTAATGATATATAACATATTGCCATGGAGACCTTCCCCTAAGGCATCCTAGTCTAGTCTCTCCAGGGTCTTCCGGGTCCCACTGACAGCAGCGTCTCCCCCCATGGCACCCCGCAAGGCACTGCTCCCTGTGGGTGACATCCCCTTATCTGGAGAGTTGAACAAGGAGGATCTTTTACAGCTGCCACAAAAATCTCAGCATCATCCTCCTCATCTCCTAAAGGCTCCCCTCCATCTTCTAGCACAAGTTTTCAAACCCAAATCTCACTCTCTGGTTACAAAAGATCTGTGAGGTTGAGCTTGTATCTGCTCACAGTCTAAAGCTCTTGCAAGATCCTCAACATAAGGGCAAAACAGGTCTTATTTACCACTGTACTCTTGAAAACCATGATTTCTCCTCCATCCCTCACTCCCCTCATCTCCCCCTTTACCTCTCTCTGTTTTCCCTGCTGCCTAATGAGCCCTCCAGAGACCTGCAGGTATAAAACTCGTTACAGCTCCCTCTGTGTACCCCCATCAATAAACGCAGGAGCACAGCAGAGAGTGGGAGAGAAGCTGTCACTTTATTTCACCATGAATTACAAAACCACTTTAAAGTCTAGCTCTGGAGAAAGGGCTAGAGAGAAATTGTCCCTAATTCAGAGACCGGGCCTTTCTTTATGTTTCATGCCAAGAACTTGGCAAAGCCCAGACTTAGGCAGTAATGTAATCTCGGCATCTGGAGTGAGTGGGAAGCTGGGAAGGACACTGCGAGCTTGTCATATTTTCTGAACTTAGGTTCCCCACCCCTCTCCAGGATTTATTCTATTCCTCCATGTGATATAGGGAAATATAAAGTGGTGGAGATTTTTGGAGGGGCTCACTCTCCACAGATTTCAAAAATCTCAAACCCAGGTACATATTTAAGCATGTAGAGAAGCAAAGAGACGGTCAAAGCTGCTCAGGACCTGCTGAGGTTGTGTTGGCTGCCTGTTCTCCTAAATCAAGCTCAAGTGGGCGAAATGGGCTTCTACAAAGCCAAGGCCAAGTACGTAAAACCCAACAGTGTTTGCTCAAGCATCACCAGCAACCTGCACCCTGGTGACAGGTGATGTGACAGCATCTTCTGCCGTGTGCTTGAGCATGTCCAGGTAAATGTCTACATCAGCAGAAACACTGCATAGACACAAGTGCCTCTTTATATGCGTTTCTAGGCAGAAGGGCACATTTGTGTAGGTGAGGGTTTAAAGAAAGAGGTAGATGAGTGTGTCTCCGACTGGTACCCAAGTGTAGGCATGAAACCAAGCAGCTGTTTGCTGCATGTGTGTGCAGAGGACAGCGCACGTACGTGTCCCCACTGGTACAGGCTGATGCCGGCGTGTGCTGGAGGACGCACAGGACGGTTGATGGTTGAGCGGTTGATGGTGCCTGCGCGTCTGCAGCGGGCAGGAGGAAGGAGCGGTGACCTCTGGCAGGGGCTGTGCTGAGCAGGCAGCTCTTGCATGCGGGCGAAGGGGCGGGGGGAGGACACAGCCAGCTCTGCTGGTTCAGGAAATGAATACCCTCTGTATTAGCTTCTTTTGGCGTCCAGAAGCAGTGCTGAAAAGTCAGCCCTGTTACCCAAAGCGTGCAAAATACTGAAGAGGAGGGAGAGAGTAAAACCTGGCCAGTCCCCTTTCTCTTTCTGCCCATCACATTTTCCTCTGTAGTGACTCATGTTTCCAGACCAGAAACATGCTGCAGGTGCCGGGTGGATCTGAGCACACTGATGCCCACATGTCTTCACCTTGAACTGACTTTCACTGGGAAATCATAGAGAGAAAGCAACTTGCAGAGAAAGCCACCACATTACTAGAACACACAAATACACAACAGCAATCAGGAATTCTCCTCTAACAGACAGAAGAGATCCCCACGTATTCCCCGAATGAACCACAGGTAACGCTGTTCGCTCACTGCATGTAAACACACAACAAAGGATGTTGTTAGTAAAATCATCAGGCACTGACCTTCACTCTTTGAGGGTTCATCCAGTGCTGGATGTCTTGCACGGTCTCATTGATGCGCAGGAGGATGGGCTCGTGGCTGTGATCCAGACAGGAGGTGGTACACTCCGCACCTGCAAAAAACATAGACAGGATAAAGCAAGCAGCTCCTGACCCTTTCAGCATCCTTACAGTTGAAGGACAGGATTAGGGCCCGTTTTTCCCAAATTGCAATTAGTAGTCAACCATAACTATCACATATCTCCTTGCCGCACATGAAATGCTGAGTACAACCCTGCAACTCAGCGGGAGACTGTGGGGGTGGCAGATACTCCAGGGCCTTTTTTGTATGAGCTGCATATCTAGGTATTTCTCTGGCTATTAACTCCAAGAAGGGGGTCAGGATTTGTGCTTTCAGATGATCAAGAAAATGTGAAGGTTTCTCCTTTTCAACTGCTCTTTCAAGCAATGGGACTTATTAAAGCAGAGGCTGTTGAACTCATCTCACCTATGACATGACAGAAACCTACTATTTGATCTGTAAAATTTACAGACAATAACAATTTTTCAGAGGGTGATCAAGCCTAATGATATTGCAGACGAGCTATCACCTAAGTCCCACGGTCAAGAAGAAGTACGCAGAGAGGTAATGATGGCTTTCTTCACACATAAACCTGCTTTTTCTCTGATTAACTGTCATGCCCAGTGGGAATCCTGTCCTTTCTTTATTAAAACACTCTGCGATACTCTGCAGCAATATCCCAGAGCCCTGTGGTGACACAACTGTAAGCCCTAGTGTGTTGGACCATTACCATTTCCCCCCTGGAAAATCACTCTTGAATGGCACAGCTGCTGCAAACATATCATTAGGATTTCTGCACTCCAATCAGCGCTGGGGGAGGAATTAATCTCCACACTGGTTTGGAGAGCTGAACCTTTGGCTCAGCACACACCTCAGCCTGGAAGGGCAGATTAGGTGTCTGAGGAATTACCGAAGGTGTGTGGGATTCATAGTGACCATGACTGGATGCTATTATTTTCCCCACCTGCTTCTGCCTTCTCACGTCCTCCCACATGGAGGAGGCAGCAGGAGCAGAGCAGACCCAGGCTGTTGAGCCAACAAGACGGGGAGCACCCCGGGTTTGCTTTGCTTTCCAGTGGTAGTGGCTCCATGGACCCGCTGGATGAGTGCCTGGTGGCATCAACCCCATTGCAAGTGAGCGGCAGGAGAGCACCCTTTCAGAAGGACATTGATCGGGCTTCCAAAAACACAAAGAAGAGAAGAAAACCCCAACAACCTGATCCCGAAAGGTGATGCTGGGTGAGCCTAACAAAGTGTGTGGTATGTCTCCATCTGCTGAGGATAAGAGCCAATGGCTGGTGTGCCCTCTCCGAGCTCTTCCTCCCTCTCCAGTAAGAGCCACGCTCTCACAGATGATCTGTCCACAGGTCCCTCACATTCACAGTGGCTGCGTGGTCCCATCCCAGGATCAGGCCCACCAGACCTTGGGTCTGGGATCAGTATTTCTCTCCTTGCAAAATCCTGGCAGGCCTTGGGAGGTAACCTCATCTCAAGGGTAAAACTCCTCGCCGCAATAAGAGTCACCGTAGGCTGCTCCCTGCTCACTCTCCCGCGCTCTGCCATGCTATTTACACTCACAGAAAGAGGAGCGGGTCGGGATTGTTTTGATATATGATCTGTAATTAGCATCATTACAGAGTGGTGATCTCATCCAGGTCGTGTTCTACTCCCCAGGGAGGGAACACGAGGAGGCTCGTGGTCCCTCGCGTGGCTGCGATATAATGAGGGAGCTGTGCAACAAGGAGATTTCTCCAAGTTCAAAGGGACAGGCGGAGGGGGCTGGCAGGGGCTGGGGCTACAGGAAGGGACCTTGGGGTGTGCACGGGCTGCAGCCAGTGCGGCTCCCATTGCAGCCCTTTCAGCAGAGAGACCTCAAAAACAGAAGCTGAAAACACAATATAATGTATTTTCAGTGTGTAGTCTATCCCTCTCTCTGCCTGGGTGACAGTGCAAAGCTGAGCACAGGAAGGTATCGCTCCTTGCAGAGTGAGCAGGTACCCCAGAAGGAAGGGGAAAAACACATCCTCACAACAGCTCCTAAACAACTCTCACACCAAAGGGCATGCTCAGCTGGACTCATATTCTTCCTGAAAAGACCTGAATTACTCTGAAGCTGCACTTCCCTGCCAGTTTCCTGTCTTTGAACCTCTGGGGCATGCATGTGCATGTGTGGTTGAAGGAGGGGACATTACAAAAGTGTAAGAGCAAATGCAGATACAACTTCTCCCAGTGCTTTGAGGACTGGATGTGTCTCTGGCACAGTCCAGCTTGCTGGCTGCCCATTAAAACCAGCTGGCCAAGAAAGGACACAGTGAAACTGGAAGTGCTGCAAAGAGCAGGTGATCAGAGCACGTTACGTGATGCCTGGCCTCTCGAAGCTTCACATTTCCTAAAAGCAGTTCTCTGAAAAGCCTCCTGTAGCAGCCTCTCAGGCAAACAGGTCCAGAGAAGAAGGTGACTTCAAGGACCGCAGGCCTCTTCCTTCCTCCCTCCCGTTCCCATCCTATTCCCTGTCTCCTGTCCCACTGCTCCCCTCCGAGCTGCATGTCCCCACGGCAGACGGCTGGGGCTGATGCTCACAAACCTATGCCATAGCCGCCGGCGCACTGCAGCTTCAGGTGGCTGTTGAGCTGCGTGGGCAGCGTGCACTGGCCCTGCATTTCCCTGCAGAGATGAAAGGAGCCGCTCCAGGTGCCATCTTTCCGGCAGTGAATCACGTTGCTTCCACGGCCCTGGGAACAAGAGGAGGAGATAATGAGGTTGGTCACAAAAACAAAAGCAAGGACAGGCTGAGAAGTGAGAAAAGTGCAGAGCTGAGGCGGGAACAAAGTTCTGCTGAATCTAGGAGGGCCTCCAGTTGGGACTGCCAGTTCTGGGGTGGGCAAGGAGGAATATTCTTCCGAAGAATAAAAAAAAGGAAAGCTGCATTGCATATAAACATGTGCACACACCTCTTCTGTGGAAGGTAATGTCCTTACAAGACCCTTGCAAAGTCTCTGCCTTAGAATAGACCCACTCCAGTTGCGACAAAGGTGCATTCACCCTGTTTGCTTTGCTGTTGAGAGGTTTGTGTTGAAGACAGACAACCTTTTCCCTCTTCCCATTTTCTAACTAGTTGCATCATCTTTGTTTCGAAAAAGCAAGAATCCCCAATGGCCATCTGAAGGAGGCAGGAAAGTGGGATGTGAGCAGGGATGCTTAGCAGGGCAGAACGGGCTCTTTAGAGCTTGGCTGCCTTGAGTGACAGTAAACGAAGAGGCTGAGACAGACACACACCGAGACAGGTGGAAAGGAGAAAAAAAATTCCTTTGGTGTGGGAATGGGCAAGAAGCAGAATATGACATTTCTCTTATAGAAAAGATTCTCTGTACGATACCGAGGAATGAATACCAAAGTCCGAGGGGAAATATCATGCCCTTTAGAAACAACAAAGGAGTGTGCAGGCAATCTTTGTCAGATCTATCCTTACGGCATTGGGGATTTCTGCACAAGCTGTTTCTGCAGGATCTGCGAGCCCAACTGCCACGAAGTAATGTGGGACATCCAAGAGGAGGATGGCTGGTGTGGCTGGGCTCCAAACCTCCCACCAGAGCTTTGCTGGGTAGAAGAATAATGCAGGATCTCTGCTGCTCCTCACCCATTTTACATGCCAGGCATATTGCCCACAAACCTACCCTACTCTTGGAGACTGCACTTGGTATCTTTGGGGATCCCTTAGTGTGCTGTCTGTGCTGTGATCCCAGCAGGGCTGCTGGACTTTCCTTAGGAGCTCTTTCCCATGACCCACACCCCTTGTCACACAGGGATCTGCACAAGCCTGTGGTACCAGCGTGGAAGATTGTGCAGCCTTCAGTGTTTAGTCTTGTCCTTAATAACCTAATGCTTTTTCTTTTCTTTTCAGCTTTGTTGATGAACACGATGTTTTGTGAGATGCAAAGTGGTCTGAGCAGCAGACTGCTGCGTGAGATCTGCTTCCCCTTCTCTAGACATCTGGCCATTGCCAGAAGTAATAAGAAAATCATATGAGAGGATAATGGACCAGATGGACTCAGGGTGTGATCCAGCTTGGTGACTCTCAGCTAAGGGCCAGTTTGGCAGACCCTGATTAATTTAGACCTGACTGTTCATATGATTTGTGCACAATATTCGGAAATGGAAGACCCTTGCTCTGGGTGCCAGGGGAGGTACCTGCTTAAATGACCATTACATTCCTGGTGATTAAGAGATGCCATATGTACAGCCAAGTAATGATCTTTCAGTGTGGTGACAAATTCAGGAAGAGACCACTAAGCGATAATTGGGCAAATTTTGTTGTTTTAGCAAGTGTGGTGCACTTCCATTGCAGTTTGCATGCAAGGGTTCAAGCATGATTTTTAAAGGTGAGCCATGAAGCTTGATATAAGTTCCTGGAGCTGGCTATGCTTGAGGGTGCTATTGTAGTTTCTGTGACATACTCAGAGATCCCAGGATATCCATTGCTATAGTAACATACTGTCCATCATTCCCTGACCTGCAAAATCTCCTGTGAAAATCCCTGCTGGGTTTCTTGCTTGGAAGCAATGTGCATTATCACCTTATATAGCTGAGAGAGACTTAGTGAGGTTTAATCCTTAAATAATTAACACCTCTCAAGTGGTTCTGGCTTGTGCCAGGAGTCCTCCTTCTTTTTCTGTAGTCTATTTTCCGGAATATCTGGAAATACCTTTCCTGACAAATCCCTTTCTTGAGATGTTATCTGCTCCTTTGCTCAAGGTGCTTTCGCAGCTGAACAGTCACTACATCCTCCCTCACAGTGAATAGAGACATAGCTGTATCTCTCACTTCCCAGAGCTCACTTCATTATTGCTGTAACTCTGACTCCACTGCTTGCTTTTCTTCATGTCCAGCTCATTTAAAAGCAAACACAAACCCCTTATACCAGTTGTAGTTCCCCTGGTGGCCCCAGTTTCCTTGCACTGGCAGCAATGGTACATGTCTGCAGCCACACCAACCAGTCTGAGCAAGTGGTAGATGCACAAAGCCACAGACGCCGTATCTCAGAGCTCCCAAACTGCAGCCATGTATGCAACTTTGCATTTCTCAAGGCTCATAACCTCACATAAATCTTACACAAGAAAACCTTTTCCAGGTGCCCTGATGCAAAATCCCAGGGCTCTGCCTGTTGTCCCCATGAGGGGGACTGGCCAACCTGGCAGGGTATGGGGCAGCAATTGGCTTTGGGCATTTGGAGCAGGTATAAGAGACGTCTTTCAGATCACCAACCATAAGGCAGGATTGTTCCCTTTTTACTATATCCACAGAATCTGGAATGATATTAAAATGCCTTTGATAGAGCACTCTCTGCTCTCTGCAGCGCGTGTAGCAGCAGCAGCTTCTACATCTCCACTGTCTCTTCCCAAGTGTATTGAGCAGCAGCAGCCCTTCTGGGAGAAGTTACTTATCTCACAAACTATAATTACCCCTGGTGAGGAAAACTAAGCATTTCAAACAAGATACCAAAGGCCAGACCTTCTTGTATCAGTGAATACAGCTCCTAGGAACTCAAAGACAACATGCTGATTTATGCCAGGTGAGGATCCCTGATGCCAAATGACACCTTCACAGCCAGGCAAACATGGAAGTTCAGAGACAGTTTACCTGAGTAGTTGTAATCCCTGTAAAGCTGAATTATCACGTGGCACACATACACATATTGATAATGAGAAAAAGAACTGAAGGGAAAAGCAAGGTAAACCGGCATGAACAAACAGTACAAGTGTGGGTAATTCACATCCTACTTAACTACATTAATTGCTCCTTATTTTCTACCTGTATCTTAGAGCCACTGAGGCAGAGTTTTCAGCCACTTACTGTCCCAAGACAGTAAGTCACTCACTGCTAGTCCTCTACGGGTAATAGTTAATATCATTACTACTATTATAAAAATAATATTTCCAGCCTCTGCAGTAGCTTTCTCTCTCTATTTTAATTATGTATTTCCCTTCTCCATGTCTGTGTCTCAGAAGACCTCAACTGCACTTGGCCCCTCCAAGATCAGGGTCCTTAGGGAACATACAATAAAACCAAGCTTGTATGGGCTGAGAGAGACTCACCGACTGACTGTCGTCATCTTCACACTTGATCCGGCACTCGCTGTTGAACTGGAAGCCGTTGGAGCACTGGTAGAGCCCGTGAAACTTGGAAGGTGGAGGGTCGCAGGTAACAGGCACACAAGCGCCTGGCAGCCATGTGCCGTCTTGCGTGCACTGGATCTTAAAGGCTCGCCTTTTTGTGCAGAAAAAAACAAAGCCATTTAGTGAGAGGCTGAGTCAGTTAAGAGCCTCTAAAGCCTCCGAGTTCTGCTAGCAGGTTGCAGGGGATGGGTGTGCTTTAGCTTTTAACACTTGGGGAACAAATCGTGAATCTGCGTCATGAGGTCTCGGAGCAAAAATAAGGATTATTTGCAAAGCCAGCATTGAGCTGCCCAGCCTAAACTCCTCTTTTGGCCTTGGACACATCTCCCAAAAACTCCTTTCCCAAGCTTGTGGGCTGTGGTTGGTTTGAAGTGGGTTTGTGCAGAGTCAGAAGTATACGATAGCACTAACCCTTTCCTGCAGAGTTTCAAAGGGGACTCCCCAGGCCGCATATCAAAGGGGTATTTCTAAGGTAAGGTCTGTTTTTTGGGCACTGTTTAGGATTTTCAGAGAAGCCTAAGTGAGCTAGGTGCCTAAATCCCCTTGAAACTGCACAACTGTCCACTTGAAGGAATTGCACACGTAGTCTGTTATAAACAGACCATCTCTTTCCCAAAATCATTTTAACTCATGGCTTTCTGAATCACGCTGACTACATGGCATTACTCTTTCACGTACTTTCTTGCTTTCCTGGAGGATCCAGGGACATGGTAACCTGGTTTGCATTTGTACTTGCAAAACGAGCCCACTTTGTGCTTATCCTCTCGGCATCGAGTAGTCTGGAGGTCTGCGTTAGGGACGATGGAGGGTGCTCGACACATCAGCTCACACAGGGCCTCTGGAAAGGACCACAGTCCATCCTCCATGCAGGTCAAGTTGCTGTTGTTTCCTGAGAAGAACAGTGAGTAAAGTTAACAGCATTCAGCAGGACTATTATTTTTTCTAAAATGTCGTTACGCCCATAATATATCAAAAGCCACCTCAGTTGGTTTGACAAATGCAGCTGTGTACGTCCTATGCATTTTCTTTTTCTAGATGATGGCATTAAATCATTAAGGACTCTGCTTTCAGATGACAGGCAGACAGTGCTTATTTCAGGAAATGCATGGGGAAAACCATACTGGCTTTGTAATCTTTTGTATTTCTCTTCCTTATTTTGTTCTTCTCTGAAAGGAAGCTTGCTTCATACATCAACCTCTTCCTCTCCAAAGTCATGGCATTAACAGAGGGTTTGGGGCCATTACATTCTTCATTCTGCTTCTGTGTTATATCTTTTCCCTGAGTCTGTCCTTTTTATTTCAATTTTGAGCCTTTTGGAGCAGCATCTGTTAGTATTAGAGTCACTACTCCAACACAATGAGGAGCCATTCTCAGCTGGGGACCCTCAGTCCTTGGGGACTACTGTGATAAATACGACTCATAATACTCATTAGAGACTCATTTTCCTTAGGAAGCTTTCTTGGCCAGCACCTCAAAGGTAAAAGGTACAATAGATCTATTTGCCTTTGCTATGACCTACTTGACTTCAGAAGGTTAAGCTAAAAGTAGCCTAGTTGCAGTGTATTTTACATTCTTTGTTATTTTATGTTGTAAGTTGAAAAGGAATAAGCTTTTCCTAAGAAACAAAACATAGCTATGAGCCACTAACCCTTCAAAAATCCCTAATACTCTATTGAAATCCCCGAGCATTGCTGCAGGAACTCTTCTCAACCCACAATGCATATTTTCAACAGTAAGCCAACTTCAGAGTTATCCAAAATAATACTGACAAACTGCTAACCCCAGAGCAATGCCACCTCTCTGAGAGGGAAGGAGGAGAGCCGGGGTATGAGGCTGGAATCCTAAGAAGAAGAAAACAAAAGGCTCTGGAGGGCTCAAGAAGATATGTGAAGGAGCCCTCCTGCCCTACCCACAAAGATAAGAGAAGCCGCATTAAATCAGCCCTGGCTTTCTCCCTCCCCTCCCCAACTGCAGATGATTGCAGAGGTATTTTGTGCAGAAGGGAGCTCTTTTCTAGAGCACCAGCGTGCTCCTCTGCTCTGACTCACGCAGTGGCTCTGCAGACCAGCCGTGGTGATATCATACTTGCCCCTGCAAAGTGATAAGCTGTGACATTACCAACAGTGGCTGTCATGACGTCAGTGATTGAATTAGGCATGAGTCATCCGAACGCCATTCTCCAGAAGCTTAGTGGCAACATTTATTAGTCATCACCCATGGCTGTGCACCAAATGGTGCCTTTACCTCACAGCTCACAGAGTTTCTGGGCAAAAGTGGAGTGATGCTACACACCATAGCTGCACCCCTCACTCCAGCTACCCCTGTCAGAGTCCTCAGGTGAAGCTCTTGTTGGTCCTGCTTAATATCATTATTTTCCCTGCCTCCTCAAAAACACTCCAGGCATTTTCAATGAAAAAACATCTCTTGTTGAAGATGACCCTCTGAGTTTATGAACAGGCAAAGGGAATTCTTTGATAAAAGTTTTCCCTTTGAGAAGTCTTAACTTCCACTGCATGTTGGCTGCTAGTGGTTACCCTTCTAAGTTGGAGCTAAAATAATTAAGCAATTTGGTTATACAGGAAGAAGTCAACATATCTGTAATGAAGAATACTTCCCAAAAGCAAAACTAGAGTTTAAAATCAATCCTAGCAAAAAAGGTGATACCCCATAAGCAAAAGAAGCTTATACAGCATTTGTACCCGAGTCGACAACAGCAGTTAAGATTAACCCACTGCAAGATGACACATTAATTTGGCTCTAATGTTCTTTCAGATTAACAATGATATCTTTTCTTGTTTCCTGAGGACCAGATCAAAAAGGTTAATACACCTGTGAGCAGAAGAGTTGATGGTGCTGAGAACATGACAGAGATACTACCAGATGGGGGAGAAAAGGAAAAAAAGCAACAGGGTGTATTATTTTTAGGGAATTAAATTGTAAAGAGTCCCAAACAAGAAGGGGAGAGAAAGGTCAGAGGTAAAGCAAGATGAATGTGGAATAGGAGAGAGCTCACAGGTGGATTTGGAAAAACAGTGATGGGGGACCATGCCAGTGGGACATGGAACTTTTCAGTCTTCTGCCTTTCCAAATACATGGAGGGGGTATAGAAGGGAGACAGACACAGAAAACAGAGAAGGCATGGGAAAGAAGATGAGGGAGTTCAATTTGATTTATCCCCATGACTTTTCCATGTTTTGGTTGTATGGAAGCAATATTCACTGTCATTACTGCCTGGCCAGCCGTGATCAAGGAAAGGTCAAAGGAAGGTAATAGTGAGATGCAAAGGAACTTAACTTCTAATATAAATAAACCTTCCCATAGAGTCTCATAATTCTTCATACTTAAAATATCATGAATAATTCTAAAACAACAGCAACAGTAACATATATTAAGAGGAGCAGTCTGTGTTAGCTGTGCAGCCATCCCCAGGTCACTGCACAGACACTCTCCCCTACCTTTCAGAAGAGCAGGAGGTCGGCAAGTGAAGGAACATTTCTTGCCAAAGGTGGTCCCCTCGCTGCAGTTGAAGGTGGCTGGGTAGACATGGTACTGGTCTGGGACACCGCAGTCCACAGGCTCACAGGTCACCTGCTTGTTCCACTTCCCATCCGTGCAAGTCATGGTGATGCTGGACTCCATCTGGAAAACAGATACAGGCCTACAGCCACCACAGCCAGCAAGGGAGAGATCAGAACCCTTTCAAGCCTAATATCAGCCATTATTTTGGTCAAAAGTTAAGCAAAACCGGGCCTGCAGCTACTAAAAACACCAAGACCCCACAAGAAATGCTGTCAGAGAATGAGGATGGGTTACTGTCACCTCCGGGGTGAGACACCAAAGTGCTTCAATATGAAGAGTGGTGTAGTGTGCAGCACTACAAACAACCTGAAGTCTCTTCGGCATCACCTCCCGAGACAAGCTGGGCAGCCCGCTGCTCTTCCCTGCCTCCAGAAAGGAGCATGCCAGCGGGAGCTGTTTGGAGCTGACAGCTGTCCCCAGTCCCTGTCACCTTTGCAGTGACACAGCCACTCCAAGGGGATCCCTGTGTATTTGTGAGCAGTCAAACTCCCTCTTGGGTTTGAAATAGAAGCCAATCTGACATGAACCCTTTTGGGACTCCCATCCAAGGCTCTCCCAAGAGATGTCAATCACCCTTGGACTGGGGTACCGAAGGAGGTGACCTGGCCCATGTCAGCACTGTGTTGAGATACTGACAGCTGCTGGTACGGCTTCTACTGTCAGATTGCCCTGAGGCTCCAAATGACATCAGGGCCCTGCTGCCCTAGCGCTGTGGGCCCTGGTATGCTTGAGAGATGGACTTCTTCCTGGAGGAGTTTGTAATGGACAGACCCAAGAGCATCCTGCCTATACGTTCACCTGGCACTTGAGAGGTCAAATACAGAGTCAGTGCCTGTGCTTTGACTTCCCTAATGTCACTCTACTGTCACAGCAACACAGGAGCTACACTTATATGGATTTGAGGAATAATCCAAACAATGCAGATTGAAATATTGAAGTGCTAGGGAGAGAGAAAAAAAAAATGGGGGGAGGTAAAGGAGCCACCAGTCCAAAGCTCAGATGAAGAATTAATTGGGTGACCAAAGGGCAAACAGATGTTGGCAAGGAGAACAGAATAAACAACATATACACTTTCTAATTAAAAAGGGAAAATTATTAAAAGCTAGAAGTGAAGAAACTCATCATACTGGAATACAGAAAGGGACAGAAGAAAAAGAAATGTGAGAAACCCAAACAGGGGAAGGGGAAGATATGGGCGAGGAATCTGACCAAGCCAAACAGCAGCACTCCTCTACCTCTAGGGAATATTTTATTCAGGACTGGTACGCTCACAGGAGATTTGCACCGCCGACCATTGATCTGGGTTTATAAAAGGAAGGGGAATTTTTCTAGCACACATCAAAGGGACCTGGATTCCCTTTTTGCAAAAACACCCTAATGGTTTCAACAGAAGTTCAGACCTGTCTCCCTTTGATATATGGTTGCGTTCAAAATGGAAAAAGCAGTCCCAGAGCTGAGAAACTGGACACTTCCCAAGTGGGCACAAAACCCCTTTTCTAGACCGTGGAGTTTATTTAAACAGGGAGCACTGCTGATGGAAAAAAATGTCTTTTCTACAAATTTAGAGTAGCATATTCTGGGATTCCCAGAGTGCCCAGGTGAAGTGACACTGTGTCCTCATTCCCAATCATTTTGCTCTCCAGTGGCTATTAATTCTGCCTTTGTGGCTTATCCACAGAATATCCACACCATTTAAGTATATATATATATTCTGTAGACAGTTGATTACTTGATGATGCCAGTGCTTCCAGGAAGTTGTGGTGTGATGGCCACAGAAGAGATAATATAGCATATATCCATATATTCATAACACATACACAGCAACATCACCACCAGGTTTGCACTCCAGGCTGGGTTGCTCCAGCATTCAACAAAACCTCCGTTTCCCTTAACGAATGCTATCATCAAGCACCAGCACCATGGCTGCTGGGCACCTCCACAGGAGGAGGTTAAAACATAAAACCAAGCGATCAATGGAAAAGACGTGAGTCTGGCACTGTATCTTGCTGGATCCACACTAAGCACAGAGAAGCTCTATCAATGACAGGAGATTCAACTCCAAGAATTCAGTTATTAGTGTTGGTGTGATGTAGTTTAGGGATAAATGATTGTTCCTACGAACTGATACTGACTGCTGAGACACAGTATGGTGCACAAGGGAGTTTCTCTAACCACAGGGTTGTGCATCAGTTGTAGCTCTACATAAACAGTGCAAATTCAGAATTCAGAATATGAAACAAACATAAAAACAGAAGCAATATTTGTGCACAAGAGTCCCACCTTACAGAAAAGGGGCAAGAACGTTTTGCCTAAGTTAACACTTGGGGAGGTATTTCAGCTGCAGCCATGGGTGCTGTTAGCAGAGAGCTGCAGGACACGCCAGCCTGCTGGAAACACAGCATGCCTGGGGTCACCCTTCCTAGAGGGGATCCCTTCATTAAAGCTCTGCTCCCACTGCACTTTATTTCTGCCCCTGTTCTAGACATTGTTGTGGAAAAAAAAAAAAAGAAAGAATAATATTAGTCTCTCCACATCTTCATCTCTGGGTTTTTCCCCATGGTGTTTTCCTGACAAAAACACCAACCAGATCCAGAAAAGTCACCTCCTCCCAGACCTGGGTGGCTTTTCCTCTGCCTGGCACTCTGGCAAGTCCATTCCCATGCAGAGAAGCTGTACCCATGTGGGTAAGACCCTGGCTTCTCAGCTTTTCCCAGTAATTTGTTCCACACTTTGTATTATGGAAGCTGAGGTTTTCAAGGTCAGACATAATAATGGCACATTTTGGAGCATGTCTATCATGTCATCACTTCAAGCAATAGGAGCACATGCATTTCTGCAGCAGGACATAACAGAGAACATTCCCTGCAATGGAGACAAAGATGGGTGGCTTTGACTGAAAGCACAAAGGACAACCCTACCACGGAAATCATTGCAGATGGCACCCACCAGCTTTCAGCTTCTCCCTCTTGCAATGTTCCACCCGAAGGTGTGGGGCAGGACCCCAGGCTGCTGAGCAGGAGCCCAGCTTTCTCTAGCACCACACCACAGCTCGGGGGCATTTCCAGTGCTGTTTTTGGATCCGGCACTAGGTCTTTGTGGCAGCATCTGTGTCTGCCTTTGCAGATCTCCCACCCGAAGCCTGAGCAGGCACGTGCCTGTTTCGCCTGTCTGATCTGACAAGGTCACCCAGCTCACAGCAGTCCATACGAAGCACTTGGCTTTCTCATCTGGTTTATTAGCTGTCACTTTGGGCACTTTACGCTGCTTTGACTGGCATCACAGCAACCACTTCCCTTCATGTCCTGCCTTCCAAAAGAGGCTTATGAAAGGAGGGAGGGCGAGGAGGAGAAAAGAGGAAAAAAAAAGAAGGGTCTCCAAAGATGCAGAGTGCAGTACAGTGAAGAGGATGCAAACTTAAACAAATCTGGTGCCAGAAAGATTTGTTTCTTGGGACTTTTAACAGCTTGGGAGAACTCATGTCTCCTTCCTGCTGCCCAAGATCCCAGCCGGCTCCTTCTTCAAGCGATGCTTCACGTGTGAAGTTTCCTCTCCTTAAAAATGAACAGCTGTGCCCTCCCCTCTAAGTATTCTTCCACTTCTGCCCACTACTGTGCCTCTAATTGAACCCACATGAGCCGCGCTTTCTTTTCCTGGCATGATTGATGATGCCTTTGCACAACATTAGGGAGCTGCTGGGTTTTAAATAACACCTCTTGACCAGAGCAGCAGTGGTGGTAGCTTCAAGGAGAGATGACAACAAGTAACTGAATGAGCGGGGCTTTCAGCAAAGGACAAGGGGGAGGAAAGCAGTGAAAGACAAAGGGTGAAACGGAGGAGAAGAGAAGAAAGAGCGATGGAGCTGTGAGGGGGGTGGGAAGAAATGGGGGGGAAATGAAAACATCCTGAGATCTTCTTTGTGAGAAAGATACACGAAGGACTTTGCTCCATCACCACGCAAACCCTTTTTTTTGTTGTTGTTGCTGAAGTCCCTAGATGAGGATCAGAGTGAGCCCAGGAGTCTGTAGACAGCTTCACTTTTTTAAATTTGATTTTCAAACAGCAGTTCTACTGCACATAGTGCTGATGGTTTTAGGGTTTGGTGATTTTATGGAGTTTTAACAGAATTTGGGAATGGGAGCTTCTCAGAGAGCAGAGATGAATGAATCTTTTGCCCTAAGAATGATTTAAATGGTGGCTTCAGAAGACGCAGAGGCCAGAAAGTGCAGAAACTGTTAAGAAGATTTTCAAAGACCCCTTAGATGTAAAAGATTGATTTGAGATGTGACTTGTGCCCCTACATCTCTGAGGTGCTTTTGAAAATTTTGCTTTTAATTCTCTGTTCACCCTTTTTTTCTGCCTTTTAGTGAAATATGGAAGACAAATGTGGTTCAGATGCTAAACCAGGGTGTTTTCACTGGTCTGTGAATCATCTTCATCAGTGTGCAGTGGCCATGGGCCACCGATGTTCAGTCTGCTCTTTAAGCCTCCTTCCTACCCAAGAGTGTGAGACATCAGCATGTGCAAAGCTACTTTCCTTCCTCCTCTTCCTTGTACAGCCCTCCACGCCATCAGTTAAATGAGGAAAACCAGCTCCAGACTCTCAAGTCATTCAATCAAGCAAAATGACTTGAGATGAGACCCTATCTCATCTCCAAATGCTCATGATGAGAAGAGGAGCTGGAGCTGGGAAGCAATTGTGGGAAGAGCACAATGCAATTCAATAGGACATAATACGAGGAATTCAAACCACGGATTCAGGACTTTCTCAGATAATTCATTTCTTCCCTACATGTTCCACAAGTTCTGGCTTGGAGCACCTGACACAAAGAAATAAAACACAATGACAGTGAAAGAAACTGTCCACTCCTTTTCAACAGATCTCTGACGCACATGAATAAACTTTTAAAGTGTGTGTTTAATGTGCTGAGCTGGACATCGATGACTTTAAGATGCTCCACTCCTTCCTCGATTTGAACAATGAATGCACAGCACTGAGCAAAACAAAGCCATTGGCCTCAGGGTTTTATCAGCGGAAAAAAGACGAAGTGCAAGAGCAGAGCAGGGCGAGAAGAAGCGTGTTGTAATAGGCAGTGAATCACGTTAGTGAGGGGTGCTAAAATCCTCCACTCCTGTCATATGAGTCTGATCAAGGCTCTGAAACCAAGTGGCTCAGAGCAAAACCATACACAGTTGGCTGAGCCTCCCAAAAAGGTACTTCTTGCATTTAAATGACACGGCGCGGGTGAAACATGTTTAGGCTGTTTTATTTGGTTTGGGATTCCTGTGCGCTCAATGTAGAGATCCCTTCCAACTATTTCCTGGTTCAGCCATTCAGGCTCGTTTGAGAACTTGATTTCTGCTCTGTAAAAATGCTCAGCTGGAGCTGGGGTTCTGGTGCTGATGCCAATTAGGATGGAAGGGGCCCAGCTTGCGGGGTCTTGTATTTGTTTTGTAATTGAGTTGAAAGGGCTGACTCATTCCCCTCCACTCTGCCCCCCCTCCGCGAGCTTATGAAGAACACAGTATTTCACAAATATAGATGGGCTGCTGAGCGTAGCTGCCTGCCCCCAAGCCCTCCCTGGCCCCAGATGGGTGTTTCTGCCTCACAACATGCGAGAAGGTGCCGATGGGGGAAAACACCCCCATGTCGCGCTCCTGGGACCTGACAGCATTAGAGATGCTAGCAGTGCAAACTGGGGTCCCTGCTCTGTACCCACGTAGCCCATGCAACCTGTTCCCAACAGCGTGCTGAGGCTGGGTCATGATGCACAACTTGTCCACCTCCCCCAGCACAAAGGACCTGCATTTTTTAAAACCGTTTGAAGAAATTCATAGTTTTCCTCAACCACTGCATCACGACATGCTGCTTTTGTAGGACCAGATTATTAATGCATGGCTTAGTAAAGATGGGGAGCACTCCCTGGTGCACTGGAGTAGGTTTCTGGTGCTTTGGAAGCAAAAAGATTTGGGTCCTTTCTTCTACCCCTTGATACCACGCATTTCTGCAGTGCCAGGGTGTGGAAGCAGACAGACTGAAACACTGCAAAGGAGTTAAGACATTGCTAGCCTCAACACTAGGAACACAAATGAGATATTTTGCCCAGAAACTGGTTGTGCAAAAAACCAAACACTCCAACCCCAATAAAACAACCTAAGAAATGTAGAGCCAGGGAGAGCAGAGAAGACCTGAAACATTTTTGGTTGAAAATTTCTAAATTTGGGGAACATCTGAGCTTTGCTTACTGTCAGTACCCCTTTCTACAGAGTCTGATGGCTCCTATTCTGATGAGAAGTATTTGGATACGGTCTTGTCCCAAGGCTGAACTGAGATTTTGGGATTTAGGCTGGGCTATTTCTCAATTTCTCCACATCGGTTTGCTCATCCCTGTCTTGCAGGCGATACCAAACCAGCAGAACAAACCTGGCTCTTGCTGAGATCGTCATCACGCTGGACTTGCAGAATGTAGCCCCTCCTGCAGCTCACATGGCACTGGGCACCGTTGTACCATCCCCCCCCGCTGCAGTTGAGCAGCGCGTTCTCGATCTCCAGCTTCTGGCAGTCGGTGGCTTCGCAGGAGTAGTGGACGCAGCTAAGTGGGAGACAAGAAGTGGTATTTTTATTCGTTTTATTTAATTCATTTCACAACAGAAAGCATGTCTGTCTGACAAACCCATCATCCGCAACAGGTACACAGAGTGCACACTGAACGCAACTGCAAAGGGCTCCTTATCCGCTGCACACTCTCTAGTTATGTCTTCTGAGGGACAGGGACAGTGACAATGCTGATGACAATGAAAGCAAATTACAGGTCTTGTGGCAAGAGGGAAGAGCCTGCCAATTCTGCAGAATTACCTTCCATTCTGCAATATTCACTGAAGATAAACACCACGAGAAACTGCACTGTGGCCTTCCTACTCCTGCACCACTGTGCATCCATCCATCCCACGAGAGCACTCTCCCTCCAAGAGCAGTCCTTAAGCCCCATCCAATTTTAAATCTCTGCTGAATTCAGGCATGCCTGGTATTGCTGGTGATAAATGTGCATGTGTGTATGTCTGAGGAGGGGTTTCTGCGATGGACATTCTTATCTTTGAGAACCTCGATTGAAATCAACACATTCATTTTATTCCACTTCAGGAGGAACACCAAACATCAGCTGTGTAGCTGAATTGATAAGCTCTTATCAAGCTCAGCAGCACGCTGTCATTTCAGATCGCTCCAGTTGCTATCTTGCCATCCATAAAATGTTTCCCCGGATGGAAACTCTCTGCTCTCCCTACAGTGAATTATTGTAACATTTAGCACAACTTATAAAAAGAGGGTTTTGTTTTATTTTTGTATACACAAAGATGTCTGGTATACACAAAATCTTTCACCATCTCTGATGATCTGAGCCAAACATTATAGCACATGTTCAGCTGTGAGTATGGGGCAGTCCCTCAGCTAAAGGGCAATGAAAATGCTGAGAGTCTTAAAGCACATTCAAATACATTTTGCTTGATTAGAGACAAAATTTCTGGGGTGAAGGATTCGTACAACACGATATGTATCTACTGAAAATTAAACTGAATTTAAAATACAGTTAACTTAAATCTGAGGAGAGAAAACCTTGACTTATTTCACCATCTACGTGGGTAGGAAAGAACCCAAAACACAGGAAGTTGTAGAAAGAAGTGAAAGCAATGCATCAATATACATATTTTGAAATGGATTACAAGCAAGCTATTCCCATCTCCTAGAAAAAGGGTTAGCAGCCACCAAAACCCCATCCATCTTAGTAGGCACAGGACTTAGCATATGCATGGTGTTTTGCTGTGTTCAAAGCATTGTGCAGACATTATCCAATTAATTTTCATGACACCTCTGTGAGACACCTGGTATTTTTATCCCTCTGATACTGATAGAGAAGCACATCTGCACATGTCTCTACTGAGCTCTAGATTAAATGACAGTATTGTGTACCTCCACAACTCATTGCTCTGTCTCACACTGGTGCTATACGGGAAGTGCCCACTGCTTGTAGTTTAAGGTTGCTTGTTCAGTGGCAGCCCTTCCCTGGTGTGTGATGACTCATAAACAATTTGTACATTCAGAAAGATCTTATTTTCTCATTGTGCACAAAGTATTGTCACTGACAGGACTGAGGGAGGAGAATTCCACCTCTGTGTTGGCCAACTTAATACCCTTGTATGAAACAAACTGCACCCTGTCTCTCAGTACTACAACGGTGTTGCTCATTACTCCTGCAGACCCGATGATCCTCTGTCAGAGCTGACCTATACAGAGTGATCCTGCCTTCAGCAGGTTCTCCCTGCTCCCATACTAAGAGTTTCATACATGTTTTCCAGTCACTGCAACTCATAGCCTGATATACTAATTAAAACTGCCACTGATTTCACTTTAAACTGGTCAGTAAGGCTGCGGGTGAGATGGTGGAAGAACATGTGGACAGTATATCCTACTGCCTGGGTGGTCTTCTCTTGCAGAGAAATGAGGTGAGGAGAACGGCCACGTGCAATTGTCTTGTAAATGCCCAACATGAATCACCCAGGAGCGTGAACCACAGCCCTCACCTGTTTTGGTATCACCCATGTGGGCAGCTTTACATCCTGTGGCTCCCCAAGTAGAGCACTAACTTACTGTTGGCACCACAGTTGAGTAAGTCACCAACTAGCATCAGCAAGAGTATCTGAACATGGATGTTGAGTGAGAGCGTAAATGACAAAAGACATCTTGTTGAACCCTGCCTACGTGTCCCAGTTACACCTCCCCATGAAGGACAGCTGTCACTTTGCTCCCCTCTGTTTTTCAGATGGTGAGGCTGCAAGACGAGTCCCTCCTGTGTCAGGGCTCCAGTGACAAGGAAGTTGACTCACTGAGGAAAGAAGTGAGCACCATTGCCAAGCCATTCTCAGAAGAACATATTGCAGACCTTGACTCCCCATTGCAAAACTCCTGCAAAATCTGAAAACCTTTCTGCATGAATGTTGGAAGGGTAAAATAATAGCAGACCTATTTCACTTAATACTTATGTGAATCAGTGTGCTGCACATTGATGTGGCACTGAATCCAGCCTTGAATGGCTTCAGAGAGAAGGATGAGCCTAAGAAAACCTTTGCAATTTGCACAGAGGGAAATTTGGAGCAATGTCACCACAGTCAGTGGCATTGCTTTTCATTTCCAACAATGTAAAGGAGAAAAAGAATCTAGTTTCTTGAGTTCATATCAGGACACCAGATGAGCATGCCTGGGCTTAAAAGTTCTACAGAACTGAAACGCCACAGACAAAAGCATTAAGAAACACTTATTGTGATGTTCTTCTTTCTGTTTACAAGTCCCTTTGTGGTCTTCTAAAATCGCCAAGGAACATTTTTAGCCACCCCCTCCAGGCTCCAGATTATGCCTCGGTTAGCAGATCATCTGGGCAGCTCTCTCTGTCTGTAACTCTATATGAATGACTTCAGTGACAAACAATACAACCATTCACTTTTTGTAAAAAAGCAGCCACTGCCACCAAATGTTTCCAATTTAAATATTTCTGGTTCTCTAGCTACTGGTTCCAATTTGGTATCAGCTACTGTCAGCCATAAATCCCAATGAATTTTGAAGTCACAATCCTGAATTGAGTTCTGCAAATGCAGAATTAAGAAGGAGAAATGAATATTTCCAAGTAGGAAGTTTAGACAAAGGACCCATAACATCCATATTGCAGAATTGTGGGTTACAGAAGCTCTTGCACGGGTACTGCCATTTAACAGTGGTTAATCATCACATGCTCCAGAAATTATGCATTCCTCACGAAAGAAACAATGTAGAGCATCTGAGAATTAAATCAGTTCTACTTTAACTCATGTTGATTCCTGGCATAGGACACCTTATCCCATTTTCTTGCAATAAAAATTGGGTGACTTCATCAAAACTGCCTATTTAAAATCATCCCTGGTCTGTCTTAAACTCCCCAAATGTACCTGGAAATTGCTTGCCAGAGTACGAGATGGCCTGAACAAAGGCTATGCAAGGGATCCAAAGACCACTCTAGTTACTTACTTATATATATGTAATGAACAAATGTTGGTGCCTGGGATATTCCCCAACTGTTTATTTTATGAGGTTCACCTCAGGATTCACCTGTTCCTGTTCTTGCCCTGTTAGCGTATGATTTCCTAAAGCAACGTTTTCACACCAAGGTCAGTACAAGGAGCAGTGGATTTCTTGCACATGTGCCACTGCCAGCAGCATGTTAAAAATGCAGCTCAAGGCAAACCATTTCAATGATGTAAAAAGCCCATAACTGAGTTAGCTTCACATGTAGGCTAAAGTTCTGAGCCAGTTCTTATTTTATTCAAATCCATTCTGCCCATCCCTAATCTAAATGAGCTCAGTCATTAGCCTCTAAATCTTTATTTCTCTGTGCCAATACTGGCCCCAATTCAGCAAGGCACTTAAATATGTGCTTAACTTCAAAAGCACGGTTAAGTCCCACTGATAGATTTGACTACAGGGGGACGTAAGCAAATGGCTAAGGGCTTTGCTAACTTGGAGTCTTAGTGACACAATCCTAGAAACATTTGTATTTTAACATGTTTATAAAGAATTACAACAATTAAGTGGAACTCTTCCTTCCTCACATAAAAACAATCCAGGACTTCCTCTCTTGAAAAGCTTACAGCAGCCAAACTTTCTTTCCTAACCCTGGGGTCAAGCACTTTTCCAAGAACTCAGTTAAGATGAGTGCCCTAGTTGTTTCCTTTGTGATAGCTCTGACACATACATCTGCATAGGTGAGCACAAGAGCTCATCGTATATACTTGTGATGAGAAGAGCCACACCATTAGCTATTGTACATAGGAAAAACTTCCTTTTCCACAGCCCAGACCAGCGGGGGCTGCGGACCTGAAAAACACTTTGGTTTCGTTCTATGCATACAACTCACACACGTGTAGTCTTCTGAGGGTTTTTCTAACAGATTTAGCCTCACAAGGGTTTGCCTTCTCCTCTGTAGAAATTCCTCTGAAGGCAAGAGCAGCTTCTCTCTCTCCAATTCAAACATCTATGCAACACTTTGAAAAGCAAAGGCTTCTAGCCACATTTCTTCTTGTAGAAATAAAGAAAATGCAAACTGCAAAGGTGGCCATGAATTTCACTTCTTCATTCTTCAGCTAAAACACATTGGTCTCCTTGTACTAACACAAGATCTCAATGAACATCTAACCAAATCCTTGAGACTGTATGGGGACCGGTGAACCTGTGCTGACTGTGCCATGGGAAGAAGGATCAACCCCTTTCCTTTCAGGTGTTTACTTTCAAATGTGATTCATGAGAGTGGCCAGAAGAGTAGCATCACCCACCTAAACCATAATTCGAACTCTTAAGGTCAGGAACATAGATGAACTTGGAGATAAACAAAACATTTGATCCAAGCCCAGGTAAGCTGTAGGGGAAGGAGAGGCATGAGCCACCAGCATGTCCCTGCCACAGGACAACATTCTCCCTGGGGACTGGATCTATCTTCACCCTGCCTGTACCTTGTTGTGTGAGATGTCACTGTCCAGGAGGGTTTATATTCGAACTGAGAGAGATCTCAAAGCCCCTTCTCCCTGCCAGCCTGGAAGCAGGACTGTGTGCCTGCCAGAGTCTGTCCAGGCAAACAAAGAAAACGCATCGCCTTCCACTTTAATAAAAGCCAAATGATGCTGTTTGCCAATTACCAAAATGGGGCAAAGGTTAAAAACCCATTGAATTATAACACATGTCACGGACCAAAGCTTCTATGATTAACAGTTCTGTGAGAAATTCATTAATTTCACCAGAAGCAAGCTGACAGAGATTGCAATTAATGACAGAATGCAGGGCAGGGGAAAGGCAGCTGAATCCGAAAAGAGAAAGCTGCATTAAATCACAAAAATAGAGAGATGAGGAAACCCTTTCTCCCCCCACATCCCCCTTATAAAAAAGGGGGGGGAAATAACCAGAGTTACAAAGGGCGGTTGCATTTGTTCTGCTCCTGAAGATTTATCTTCATCATTTCTTGTTGGGAAAGCTGGCAGCAGGAGAGAACAAGACAAAGAAAAGAGCTGGAGTGGGCTATGTCTCCCTGGGACTTGTCTGGGGCAGCAAAGGGTGAAGGTGGGAGAATAGCCCTCCTTGCAGGCCAGGGCGATGGCATGCTGGCCAGGAGTGGGTCTTGGTCTGCAGTGCTGGTCCCACTCCATCTGTCAAACACCCAGATGTGTACACTTACGGAGGAAGGAAAACCCAAGATCTACCCCACAGAAGCAATTTCTCAGTCGCAAGAGTGAGTTTGTGCCAAGATTTAACCAAACAAAGGAAAGAAAAATCTTCTTACTATGCTAACTAGAAAGCACAAGGAGTTGCACGACACGGGGCATACACACCAGAGAGGCACTGGCAGGCAGACCCATAATGAATATGGCATTAATGGACGATTAGGAAGCTGGAAACTCCTGAAACCCATGATTCTGACAGCTGAACTGGGATATCCATCCGGGGTTTCATGCCTCTCACCTGCAGCTTCCAGGAGAGAAGCAAATGGCACCAGATGTGATGGAGGAGGGGACAGGTCTTGTGAACACCGCAGGGAAATGAGGGAAAGCAGTGCAAGAGCTTCCCTGCCAGCGATGGGACACCCCCAGCTGATGGTTTCTACACAGTGAAAAAGACAAAAACCTGATTTCTGAGGAAGCGCTGTCAAAGGCAGCCCTGATGCACAGGCTTTTTTGCCGCTCGAGTGACTACAGGGTGGGAAATGATACCTCTGCTTCTGCACACTCAATTTCACCGTCCACTCCACGAGACTAAATAGGAAATAATAAAAGTATAATAATTTGAGCTATAAAGTGCAAGAGAAGAGCTAACTGAGCCATTATATCTGGCCTAAGGATGCAATGTGAAAATAAAGCGTGTCATTTTTACAGCACATCTCCAGCAGTGAGGTAAACTTCTGTTGAAAACAAAAAAGAGCCTGTGGTCAGCTGCAGCAGAAAACCCAACAACTGGAAAAATACAACTGGAAAGTACAGAGTATTTTCTTTTCAAACCCTCTATAAATGTCTTCAGAGGGACGGAATGGGTTTTCAAAAGAGCTAACGATGACTGAGAACAACTACCTATAAAGTTCAATGGAACTTTTGCATTGAAGCTCCTTTTTCTCTTCTAAAACATTAACGGTAATATATATTTTAAGAAAGAAGAGTGAGCGCATGTTTTATTTTCAGTTATTAAGTTGTCACTAACCCATGGGAGTGATCCATTCACCCTCAAAATAAAAGCTGTGTTAACTTTTAAGGGCCAATATATTTCTTTTCCCTCACATATTTAAAATCTGCACCCTTGCCTAGAAGTGTCTGTATCTGGCTATAAATCCTCTCCAACAAAAATAATTCTCCTTGAAGAGAGAGGAATAATATCTCTCATAGAGGCAAGCCAAAAAGCAGACAAAAATATCCATGTTGGCCTAAGGAAAACGAAAGCGGTAAAAATCGATGCTTACACATAGGAAGGAAAGTGCCTTTAAAAATTAAATAAATATTTTAAAAATCATATGAGGCAAATGCAACCAGTGGGGGAAGGGGAGAAGGGAAGAATGGACAGTGTGGGACTGGCACTCAAAGGAAGTCTGATGGGGAGACCGTGAGCACGGGAGACAGAAAATCCACATCCAGCTTCTGAACTGGTTAAGAATAAATTTTAAAAATCCCTCTTTCTATGTTCTTCCTGGATTGGGTAAAATAACAAACAAAAAGGGTGACAGGTGACAGCAAAGGTGTCACCTATTTCCTGGCTGCACAACTTAATGCGCAACTTTCTCTACATCTTGGATACCTAGACTGCTTAGAGTTCCTTGTACAGAGGAAGAAAGCCTACATGGTCACCCAAAACCATCCCATCACGAGGCAAATTGGAGATTTTCCGCTATAGCACTGTCATCAATGGCAAAAAATCCCACTGATTTCAACTGGCTTTGGATCAAGGTTTTATTTCAGAGAGTTTCTAGCTCCTTGACTGACATGGGAAACTTTATGATTAATCCAGCATTGTAACCTGCAAGACCTAAAACATTGCTTTGAACGAGCGAGGCTCTGACAGAAGTTTTTGAGAGCAAGGGGCTGAGCTGGTTCAGTGCGTCACAAAAACAAAACAACCCAAAAAAGAAAAGTCAAGAAGAAAAGGAAGAGGGAAATGGCGGGTGATTCTTCTTCAAGCGATTTCTAAAGGTCAGTGTTCTGGGCTGCAGAGGCTCACTGAAGTTTTGCCCTAAGGGGAATGCATTTTTTATTAAGGAAATAACTTTCTAAACATGGAGCACTTCTAATTTCATAAGTGAACAAATGGTTCAATTCCTACTGAAAACTTGAGAGGGAGGAATGTCGTCCTGTGCCTCGGCCCTCCCGAGCTCCCTGACGCTCCTCACCACCTCCTTCCAGTGAGTCTGTCCCGCTCTTTTTCTGTCCCGCTCCTGCACTGGGATTTGGCCAAACTTCCACAACCAGACTTCTCATCTGAAACCTGATCCTGCTGTCTTTTGGCCTCTGAATTTATACAACCTATTGCACAGAATGATCAGACTCCTCAAATCTAGGTCAGAATACACTGACTGGATTGATTTAGCTATAGATATACCCTTTTTAAAAAAAATGAAAATTATTTTCCCTTCCCTTTCCCCCTTCTCACCCTCCCCCCCTTTTCCTGGAATAAAAGCAGGTCCTAAAAACACGCCAAAACATTATCAAAAAACCTGACAGCCTGCTTAGGAGGCTGAGAAGAGGTTTGCTGGAATATGCAACTTGGTTTACTATTGCTGAGGCTATGGTATAACAACTGCTCACAACTTTGAATTCACAAAGGGAAAAAAAGGAATTATTCTTTCAGGGGTTTTGCTAAATTCTCCCCTCTTCTTTTCACTGCCTTGCTGAAAGGATCCATGAAGCTGCCGCACCAGAGGCCACGAAAGGTCACAATCTCTGTGGGATGCTGTAAAGCAGAGACTGAGAGGGGTTGGTGGTGATCTATTGATGTGTCTGTAATAACAACAAGAATAAAACGGTAGCCATAAACCTTTCATCCTGGGGGGTCCCACAGAGCTTTCCAGAACATGGACCGGATCCGGAGAGGTACTGAGGGCCCTTCCCCAGCCATAAAAGCACCACAGATGCTGGTGGCCAAGCACCCACCACACAGGGCTGAGCACCTTGCAGGATCCGTCCTCTCTGGGGCACAAGCATCACTTTGTCTCCGCGTGACCACTGCTGTGGGAGGTCCCTGTCGTGCTTTAGCAGCACAAAGCAGTTTAGATCGAAGCCGGCGTGTGAGTGGTGAAAACGATGCCGTACTGGGGAACGCATGGAGAGTTAACTGGCCCCAATTCCAAGCTTGGGATAAAGGAGGGAGGAGAAAGGAAGAGGAAATAATTCACTAACAGTATCCCATGCGGGTTAAATGTCCCATCCATCCTGATCAATGAGAACACTGCCAGTTTTTTACCAGCGACACAAAGGGGTCAGCAGGGTTCAGCTGCCGTGCCCCTCCTGCCTCCTTGTAACCCCCAGCGCGGGGGGTGGTGGGCGGCGAGGCAGAAGGAAGCGGGCTGACAGGCTCACCTCTGCTCCGCCGGGCTGTAGGTCTGTCCTCGCTGGCAGCTGCTGATGGTGATGGGGTCGAAGTTGTGGAAGGAACGCAGGGCCACCCCGGAGATGGCCACAAACTGGGAGCTGAAGCTAATGAGGACAGCCTGGGTGTGATAAAAAGGGTGACTGAGGTCATGGATGACGGGGATAATCAGGGGATTGTTCCTGCAGCTCAGGACGTGGACACCTGCCAGAGGAGAGACAAGATCAGAGGAAGGGTCAGACTTAACACAATCGCTTCCCGAAGCTGTGGGCACTTCAGAGGCATTTTACCCATAGGAATGGCCCTATAGAGCTGAAAAGTTATGGTAAGCTGCCTGGAGGGGCTTCCCAAATCGCTGCAGAGAGCTTAGCAGAGAAGTATATCCCTCCAGACAGCTGAAGAAAGGCTGCCATTCTCTCCGTGAGCACGGCAGGCTCTCAGAGCGGTTTCTTTAGACCGCAGCTCCGTTTCTATTGTGCTCTGTTAAATCAGGAGCAACCATCACGGAGGAAGCGGAGTCACGCTATTGTAAAACCGGTCTCAGAGGACAGTTGGAGCCTTTATACCGCGCATCAAATGGTGCCGGCACGCTGGGTGGCTTTGTGCACCGTGGGCAGTGCACCAGTGGCTTGTTTGTAGCTGTGCATGTCATTAGCACTCAATGTAAAACTTTTTTGAATCCACTCGATGCCAAATGTGCCCGTTTTCGATTTTTCGTATGGTTTTTCAGCCTTAGAGTATCTTGCTCTTTGCTAAAAAAGGCAAAGATGGTCCTGGAGAGAGAAACGAGGGTGATGGACCCACTGAGGATTTTACAGGTGATCTCATTTGAGTAGAAAATAACTGTGTCTTGGGAAAATAAAAGAGTCTCAAGAGACTGAGGTGCACAGAAGCACCAGAGAGGTGACAAGAAGACTACTTAATACGCTTTTATTCAGCAGAGAAGATGCTCAGTGATAGTCGGGAAGGAATTCCCACCTTCAAGTAGAGGCAGCCTGAATTCAAATGGGCCAAATCCATCTCAGGGGTAACCCAAAGGACAGACAGCTGTCAGTTGGCCTCAAAATTCATTAATTGAGATTCAGGGCCTGATGGCTGACTGCAAAGCCCTGCCTCTGCGGCTCCGTGGCATCGCTCCGAGGATCAGCTTGGCTCCAGCTCCATTTGCTTCACTGGAGCTCCCCCAGCAACGGCTTTGGCCCAGGCCCTTTGGCTACCCTGATACACTTACGAATTTGAAAATCAAATAAATTCTATTTGCATGTTTAACTGGCTCAGGGATTTCTATTATTATTTCTTTTTCCAGTTCAGGTTTCTTGACTCAAAAGGGAAAGAATAAAAAAGTTTCCATTTTTCTCCTTAGAAAGTGATTTCCTGTGAATTAAGACAGAATTCTGACCGCTCTCTTTAAACATCTATCTCCCACCCTCTACTTTAAAAAAATCTTCCTGTAATAAAAAAGAAAAACAAAAAAAGAAAAAAGAAAAAAAAAAAAGCAAACCTCTTTTTGTTTTGGTCTCTACCTGACCCTGAAATAACCTCCCTGTCTACTTGCCTCCCACAGGTCTTTTGATATCAGCTCCTTGTGGAACGGCGCACGTTTCTCACTTACAAACAGGTGCAGTTAATACTCAAAATCCCGGGTTCCCAAATTCTTTGGAAGTTTCTGCCTTCTCTGATGGAAAGCCAAGAAAGACCTTATGGTATGAGGCTGTTTATTCACTTCGATTTCATTCCTCGCACTCAGGTGGTGTCCACAACAAAACAAACCCTGAGAGCTGTGCTGCACTTGCTGGTGATTTCTCGCTCTGACAGCGTAAGTGGGTGCAGAACAGGTCAGGTTCATTTAACCAACCTGCCTTTGTCAGCAAAAAGCCACTCCAGATAGTTCAGGTGCCATGGCAGGGGAGTCAGAGCTGTCTTTACGCTTGCCCCTGTTTCTGTAGCTCTGTATCCACCTATTCAACCTTCAACAGGTATCGCAAAGCACCCAGCAGCTGAACCCCAGTGCCCACAATAGCTCTGAACCACCAGTGCTGAGGTGTTTGGTATCCCAACCTCTCCATCTCTCACTGAGACTCAGAAGAAGCCTCTCGTTATTTTCTGGGAGTCTACACGATAAGAAGTTGCTCTGATCGAGGTGGGAAACTGCACTTCTGGATAAGACTGCATTTTGCTCATGGGAGTGTCTCTAGCACCCCGAGGACTGACCAAATTTTAAATTATTGCTGATTCCTTTTGGACGTACTTCTGGTTTGCCACTAACTTCTGTTTAAGGTTGGCTGTCTGCAGTCAATCCTGCACCAAATGTATGCCAAAATTTGCATTTCAGCTGCAGTTTCTAGCTTGCCACGGTGATAAATCAAACACATCAGATAGAATATCCAGGAAAAGGACTAAATGCTGCACCCAGAACTCAGACAGAACAGGGACTGGGAACTCTGTCTGAGTGAGAACTGCTGGGTTGCCTACCTACACCTCTCCTCTGCTCCAGGCCAGCCTCTTCTGAAAAGATCAGAGGGACTGCTCCACTATGAAGGCAGCATTTCATCTGTGAAGATCTCCAGGCGTCAGGCTGGGTCATGCCAAACTCATGTTGCAACTTCATTGAGGATTTCAAAACCTAACCCTCAGTTTCCTCTTTGCTCCTCTTTCTTGTTCTCTCTCTCTCACAATCTGTCTGTCTGTCTCCACAAAATGTCACATTAAGTATTTGTTGGCATGCTTGTGTCTCCCTCCTTTATTTCTCAGAGGGAAAGA
>NW_010199847.1:55825-100257 GCF_000695765.1 Mesitornis unicolor
TTTAAGAAAGGAGAAGACAACGACTAATCCAGGGGCTCTGGCAAACTGGGAGCTATCCTGACTCAACCTGCACAGCTTGCTATGAATTTCAGCTTGTTCTCAGACAACAGACACCACACATATTTTATTTCTTTTCCTCCATACCCCACCAAATTACATATTACACCTGTCACTTGTGTGTGTCCCTTCTTCTCATCACTAATAAGAAGTTCACTTGAGTTTCCACTGGTCAGAATTACAAAGTTATGGTAAACCAAAGCTGGGGAAGAGGGATTATGTTTCCTTAAAAACTGCTCTAGGGGTGATATATCCAGCTTTCTGCCCAGTAGAAAAAAGAGCAGGGGACATCTGGAAAGCAATTATACAAGTCCTACCCTGACACAGAGTTGGGATTTAGGGTGAGCTCCTTGGTCCTGGAGCTTAAATGCAGCCAGAACAATTTATTAGACACATTTTTCCCAGGTTCAGGGACCTGTGCCCAGGGTAGAGAAAAAAATGGACTATCCTGGCACTTCAACACCATGAGCAGGTCCACAGCCTCTGTCAGGCAAATCGGCTTGAGACTGCAAGGGCCCTGCTGTTAGACCTTCAGCAAACCTGAAAAAATGTGCATGAAAAGTTTTAAAATAGCTGTGGAAACCTCCCTGCAAGCAGGACTCGAGATCTGCCCAACCACACTTGTGAAGCAGAAGTGTTTGCTGCACCAGCTGGTATAGGTCCCTTTCTCTCTGCTACCAGCAGTTCATCTGAATCACTGTCAATGTCTCTCCAGGGAGGTGCTGTGCATGTAGCACTGAAATAGTGCTTATTTTAATGACCAAAGAGGGTCTAATCATTTCTGAAAACACAGTGAACAGCCATGGAGAAATGTCTGCATAAAACAATGCATCATTTTCAACAAACTCTAGTCAAACTCCGGTCTTGGAGCATTAAGCAAGCACTTTTTTTTGTCTGATCCTGGAAAAACTGAGCAAGAGTATTGATCAGTTTGTGAATGGGGGTACCAGCAGAATAAGCAAGTAATAAAGAGGTAGTTGAGTAAAATACAATCTTACCAAGATCATGGCTTTGCTCTTTGGTGTCAAACAGCTGCACACCGATGGTCTCCTGCTTCTGATCCAGGTAATAAGTCCCATCAGTGACCAAGTGCACTAAGACTGCCGCAGCTACCATAGGCTGGGAAAAGTAAGCCTGAGAAAACAAAAGCCCCACAAAGGCTGAGATAGAGAACTGTGATGGGCTTTAAAAAAAAGACCCAAGAGTCAATGTAGGGCTTTAAAAATAACAATTCCCATCCCAGGTCACACAGAAGTCTTCTCTTCCAATCTCTCCTACACAAACTAGATAAATTTTAGTCAAACAGCCCTGCAGCTGGAGGCTGTAACCTCTCAGAAACTCAATAGCTTTGTCACAGGAGGGGACTTCACCACTGAGTCTCTAGACAGTGCTCAGAGACTTTGTTTTGCTGTTTTGCACTAAACAGACTTCAAAGAAAGGAGCAGCTTGACCCTGGGAAGGCTGTCCCATGATATTTTGCCTGTTGGAGAAACTTTGTACAGGCAGGCAAAGAGAAGACTTCTGAATGACACGTGCTCTTCCTACCTTCAGCCAGAAAATGGTCTGTGTCATGTGGGAGTACTGGAAGTTGGCGGTGCAGGGATACCAGGCATACTGAGAGACACCATCATTCAAGTCAATCACCTTGGTTCGACACATCTGCAGGACAAAAAAGAAACACCAAAACAGATGCAGATGGCAGTAAGGAAGGATTATGACTATTTAAAGTGGGGGAAAAATGTCCAAGTGTCCTGCTAGAATAAAATAATACACAATAATGGCAAACATGTCATGAGATTATTCAAAAGCTTATTCTAGGTCTTCCACCTCAATAAGAAAAATTGAAACATGAAAAGTTGTTAAAGGCTCACAGCAACTGGATGGCAGCCCACAGTTTCCTCATAACTTGGTACCAGGTCTTTGACAGCATTCAGAATAGCTTTGCTCCCACACAAATGGACCACAACTCTTCTCACTGGAGTCAAAGCAGCGATCACTTCTGATCATACTAACTCACAGCACAGACAGTCTGCAGATGCTCTCCACAGTACTCAAGCAATGTCCTATTTAAACCTGCATGTTACTGTAACCCCAGGGAAGCCACAGATGGCCATGTAAGCTTGGAAGCAAGTATAGGCAGGAAAGTCCTGTCTCTACAACCCAATTTAAGCAAACTCGTTTCTTGTTTTGTTAACTAGGTTCTGCGAGTGGTATCGCCTTCTTCCTACACCTACAGCACTGTTCACAGCAGGCAGCAGTGGGATTATAAGCAAACTGCTCTTGTCAGTAAAGAACAAGTATACAAATCCCAATGGCTGGTATGGATGAAAAGCTCAAAGAAGAAAATGTCTGAACTTAAGTACCAGAGAGCCTTGCAGTGCTGTCAGTATGCAAGACGTGAAAATGAAGCTGCAAGAAGTGGTAGGATTTACCCTGAAATCACACTGCTCAGAGAAGCTGCTTCAAAAAAAGGACCAGGCATGACCATGGCCTTCATTCCCCAAAGAAGAACGAGAGAAAAAATGTCCATCATGAAAACAGCTGCAACTGTATTAAACAGATTCTTCCAGCTGAGGCTCTGGGAGCATCTGAAGTGTACCTGTTAAGTTTCACAACACTTTGGTGAGCTCAGTGACTGTTACTACCAGGGGCATGGGGACAGAGGGAATTACTTGTGGTTACACAGTATAGAGGCAATGGAGCTATGAAGGTAACTCAAGAGGCCAAACCATCTCCAGTGGCTGTGCTAGCACAGGAGAGCCTAGGACTGACGACTCAGACTACCTGTCCCAGGTGCTAACTGGAGCCGTGTATTCTTGGGGACAGTATTAGATTTCTTTCCAAGACCGGAGCCTGCACTGAGCAATTGGGTGGTGATGTGCTGTCAGTGAAGTTATTTCCATAAACAATTGCCCTGATTATTTAAACAAAAAGAAAGCCCTGAAGTGAAATGAGAGAATTAACAGAAATGTTTTAAAACACTCAAAATCCTATGCCCACTCAATAACTGTACATGGCTCTGCTGTTTTGGTCTCAGCAGGCAAAGTATGGGTGATGTAAAGAGAGTCTGGGATGCCTGGGAACGAGAAACCAGATTGGCCAAAAGTGAGGTAATCACCTCTATAATCCGAGTCCTTCAGGATCCAGCACAGAGGAATCTATGGGCAAAACATAAATCAGTTTTAATGGGCTGGAAGAAGATTTTTAGTTTATTTATTTTTTAAAACAACTGGGACCAAGCTTCATTGAGGCTAGCCAGTGGATAGTGTTACATTTTACAGCAGAGCAAGGCTTTACATAAACTATCTTTGGCATTTGAAATTCAGGCCAGCAATTCGACATGTACCATTTCGCAATTCTCCCTTCTTGCATTTTCAGCAGCCTGTCTCTTGTTGAGAGCATGGTTTTTATTTTAATACCTCTCCAGCTAGGGAATTTATCTTGCCCACATCTGCAATTTATATGGTCAGAGAGCTCTTTGACATGAACAAAGGTCTCATTACTTTTATATGATTTTGTTCTTATTCTTATATCTCCTCCTGCTCTATTGGTCCAAAAACGTGGTTGAAAGAAACACGTCTGGTGCATTTTAAGTGCCACTTAATGGATGAGTGAAAACCTGTATTAAGAAATCACCCAGACCTTCACCAAAAGTTTGAATCAAACCCAAAATAAACCACTGCTGAGGTGGGTTGGAAATCTATGATAACTTTGAAATGTCTTGTTTGATTTGTGTGTGTGTGTGAACTCCAGCACTTTCTGCTTCTGCCCGAGAATATTAGCAAAAAATCTTAACATTGCATAAAGAGCCTGTGTTTGAGACATGAGCAGCTGAGGTGTGCAGAGTCAGTAGGCTGCTCTGGCTTGAACAGGTTAGATAAGCTTCCTCCTGCTGAGGCTGATCCATCGCTACTCAGACAAAAGTTTCAAAGTGGTACTGGGGTAAAAAGTTCTTTTTAGGAGAAGAGTATAATTGGGAAGCGTGGGAAAAGTCTAGCAGACACGACATTAGGAGTAGCTAGAAAAGTCTCTTCTGCACTAGCTGCTCTCTAGTAAACTTAGCTAATGGTAAAAAAAAATCTTTAAGATTTTGTAATAACAACCAGATTGGATAAACAGTCCCTATCACTTGCAGACTTCACCATCTCAATGGGCTCTAATGCACATGATAAATACATCTTCTTTTCAGTTCTACCCAGTCACAGGGTCACACCACAACTGCAAAGTCTGAGAAGTATTTGCTGGGAAAGCTTGTCACACTTCTCCCTTTAAGGCATCCCTAGAAGATGGCAGCAGTGTGAAGGCACTTACTACTGCAGTACCACTACTAGGTCCACTGGCCTGGAAGACAGAACATCACCTCTCCTCACGGCTACAAACTCATAGGAATTCACCCTTAGGAGAAATAAATTGTTTCCTAACATCCTCCAGTTTGCTACAGTGATGCAAACCAGCAGTTACAGCACCTGACAGCTGTGGAGGGAAGAAGGGATAAATGTACTTTTCATTTCAGGGTGTTACCAAACACTAAAGTATTTGCTTTGAAGAACGACGGCATCATGCAGGACTCAAAACTTCAGTCACTGGTGCTTATCCAGTTTCTCAGACCCACACAGCAACTGGGATCCACAGGAGCTTAGTATCTGCTCCAAAGCATTTGAGGACTATTTGTGTCTACTTACTGGAAGCTCATACCCCTCCCTAGGAAGCTGCTTTCAATTAAAAGAGACGATGTCTGTTCCTCTCAGAGGTTCTAATCCAGCTCGTCTCCCACCCACACATTTTGTACACAAACATCAAGAGACAGAATGAACAAGGCCAGGGAGCACTGTGGGATCTTCCCACAAGAGGGAATGCCTGGAGGATTCCCTTTGACTGATTTATACAACCTCTTGTCAATCACAGGGACAACATGTTCTTCAAACCGCCTCTCCTGTTTTCCTTCTCTTCCTCAAGGGGACCGAGGAATGTGTCAGCAGAAAGGGAAAAGTGATATATTAGAAGCGCTTAGTTCATTGCCACATCTAAAACGCATTGACTATCGCAATCAACTCCATTTCCTCATAATGTTTTCCTCCAAGGTAATATGGGAAAATTTGCTGAAGAGCAAATTTTGGAAGGCACCCTTGTGAACGATTCCCAGCCATCCTATGACTTCAAGCAATGTTAAGTTGTGTTGACAGGCTCCTGTTGCAGACAAAATACAGTCCACAACCGATCCTGTGGACTGGGCACTGGACGCAGTTGTGTTGAGACTGAGTCCAGTGCATGGCCCCATTACGACCTTCTGTTTGGCTTCTCCAGGCCTGAGGCCCCTGTCTGTAAGATGAGGATGATATTCCCCCACACCATATGGGTATCTTGAGGGTAAAATCCACAAAAAGGTGCTCAGATGTTACCAAGAGAAAGGACAAGCAAGCACATACACGTGTGCAGGATACACCTCCCCACAGGAGCAGGTTAAATACAAACAGATGCTGCTCCACGCTGTCCTTCTCATCGAGCAAGCACAGTCAGACACCACAGGCTTTGCATACTCTGGTGATTCTCATCTCTCATGTCGTAACATCAAAATTATTCTAAATGCAGACAAGCAAAGCTGCTATTTAAACTAGGATGCTGCCCTACTCAGCTCTGACATACGGCTGACGCCGCGGTTGGAGTGGCTGTGCCTGTCTGCATGCCCACAGGCGGCTGCAAACAGAGCAAATCTCCAGCGCACAGAGCTGTCTGCTCCCAAAATCCCATCTGTTGTTCCATGGCGGGGCTTCCTCCAGCCCTGCCTTCAAGCTACGTATGGCTGTGAAGGGCCATGGCAAGCACTTGTCCATCAGGAAATAAGGAGAAGAGTGGAGGTGTTTATCATGCCCCGGATGTGGGGCTGCTGCTTCTCCCTCCCTCCTTTCTACTAGGGTCTGTGTTGCTGCCATGGCTGCAATCAGACAGAAAACACTGTGGGTTTCTGGGACAAAATGGGCTATACCATGTCCCATTTGCAAAATAGCAACCACAGAACAAGCAGGAACAGGATCTGTTGGTAAAAGCCACAGTACCAACTATTTGTGGAGCACACAACATCCTGAGTGAGGTTGGACATGGAAATACTCATGGGCTGATATGAAACCTGTGGAGGCACAAACAGGACATATTCTGGTGTTTGAAGATCCAGCTAAAAAACAGATTTCAACCATAATAATGAAACCTAATTAATCTACAGGTTTTAGCTGACTGCTCTGCAGAATGTTATTTATATTTAACTCAACACATGCCAGAGAATCCCAACCATGACATAAGCAGCATTTTAACACATCTCTTACAGATGAAAACTTTCTTTCCGTTGCCAGACATGGGGGCTGGCAGTCACCCAGACCTTTTATTCTTAAATGTGGTATTGTTCTTGCAGACCTAAGGTTAATCTTACCCAAAGATGAGAAACTCTAGTGCAGTTGCTAAATAACAGAAAGGTTCCTGCGTGTTTATTGCCCAATATTATAAGGCAGCTTGACTGCCACATGGACACCACCCAGTTTGCTGAATGCAGCACAGACCTCCAATCTGTTCTGAAAGCTGTTGCACTGTTCTTCTCATTTAGGTTGGGAATTGGGTTGGAGTTACAAAAAAAATTAACTTATATTGCCCACATTAATGAGCACTGATCCATTAAAAAGGCCACCATTTGGGTTCCAACAAATGCCTCAAAAATCAGCTGATTCTTACGACCATTTTAAACCTCAGGACCCCACACAGCTCAGACAGAGATTGTACACAGACTCAAGAGACAGCAGAAATTTTGCTCTGGGTTCTGGTCAGAAATGCTTTAGGACAAGTCTCTTTATTAGTGCCCTGAATCTGTCCTGTCAGAAGATTTGAGTCAACAGTTGTCTGCCCAACTATGAAAGTTGGCATTGGGTCATTTCAGGTTGGCCTTAAGGAGAGTATTCGAAGTTAATCTTTCCTGTGTGTTAACAACGAGGTTAAAATACCCTGTTGTCATGAAATCAAAGCCAAAAAAACAAAAGTAAATCTGAAATTCAGCGGCATGGTTTATAAGCATAAGATGATGAGAGAAAGCTGCATCCTCCCTCTTTCAATAGCTGCCTTACCTTCTAGTCTGCTGCTTCTTCCTCAGCAGCAACTTTCCCTTATCTCTGATGCTCATGAACTGCAGCTTCTCTCCTTGTCCTCTGTGTCTCATAACACAGTTTTACTAAGTTTTGTGCTCTGTGTCTGCTTTTGCCTGTTTTCAGTGGGATACTTAAAGGTCTGATGGCAAAAGATGAAAAACGGCAGCATGTCCTGCTCCAGGACAAAGGCATGCAGGCAGGTGATCAACAGAAAAACTTTGTCAACTGGAAGCTGATAAAACTCCCGGGGTAACAAACTGATGCTATATTACTCCCAGATTGAGTTGGCTTAGAAGTCAGAGGAAATCTCATCTGTCAATTTTACCCATGTAATGAAGAACAGGATTTGGCTGTGGGATTGGGAAGCAGATTACGTCTCCTGCAGAACAAAAATAAAGCCCCATTGCCAGTTGCTAGGTCCAGTCTCAGCACAGCCACTTCCCCTCTGAATCTGGAGTAGCCGCTGGTGCCTGGATCTTGCAGTTGCAGTATTAAATCAGTGTGTGACCACAGCTTTCTTAGTCCAGAACCCCACTTTTCAGCTAAAGGCTTGATACAACATTGGCATCAATAGTTCATCTGGAGTGTGACATGATGATAAATTCCTATAATTTACAGTAAAAATGATAGTGTTCATTTCCAAAGGGAAATTTCCTTGCGTAGAGTTTAGGATGTAACACAGGGCTGTGATTCAGAAATGAGTAGGAGATGTAAGGGCTATTTTGTTTCATCATATAAGTTGGTTTAGTTTCAGGAAAGTGAATAGGAGCTACAGGGTTTCCCATTAGATGATGGCCCAGACTGCATGTGTATTCAATGTGTGTTATTAAATTTAGCTTTCTCAAAAAATGCAGTTATTTCACTTCCAAAGAGTCTGTATGAACAGTACATTTCAATTTCTAAATCATGGACCTGCATTCTTTGAGCTTTCCTTTGAATTTCTGTTATCTCCAGATTCAAAGCAAACTTCATTTAAAACCTGTGAGTTCAAATCAAAATCACATAAAACCATAAACTTCACATGGTATACCTGAAAAAAATGTAAGTCAGTTCTGACTGGCCCTATCCCAAACCCACATCAGCTTTGACATCCAGCCAGGTGTAATCAAAATATCTAGGATGCTAGCTGGACCTGTGGAAAAAACAATATAGAGGGGGTTTTTTACAACAAAACCTTAACCAGATGATTTTTGCACAGTTCAAAGGATCACTCCAAAGACATCAGTTGAGGGCCAGAAACTACAGAAAAAGAGTGAGAAAACCCCAAAAATATTTATGCTAACAGGATTTAATAATCAAGCCCAGAAGTAAACACCAGTATCTGAAGCTCATGAGTGCAGTTTGTACTTGCCCCTGTTTCTTTTGCCATTCAGCAACGCACCCTGAAAGGATGTGAAAGCAAGCAACAGCTCCAAGCGCACAGCAACACCAAATACAGACTCATATGAAGCACAAGAAAGTGTAACTGAGCAATTTGCCATGTGCTCCTGTTTATTCATCTCAGAGGTTTGCTATCTTCAACACAGCAGTAGGACATACAGATGCTGCTCTCAGACAACAGCATCTTCCACCCTGGCACTGCTGGGATCTCACCTAGGAGGAATAGTTCTTAGGATTAGCCCTGAATTGCATTCTGCTATTATGTTTAAATTCACAAATCCATCCACTGGTAGAAATAGCAGCCAAATACAACCCACTATACAGACAGCAGAAGGAAACAGTGCCCAAACAAGACCACATACCTTCAGTTTTGCAAACGTCAGCCTCATTAAAGCTAAAAGACATTTTCAATCTGCAGCAAAAGCTCCTGTCTACAACTTCCACATTGCTGCTCACAAAAGTGTGAAGGCATTATAGACTGATAAGTGCTTTAGCAGACTGTATATCCATCCACTGGAGAGCGAGGTTAAACAAATACAGTAGCCAGAACATTATTGTTGGCTGCACACTCGGGTTCCCGAACTGCCTGTCTCCAACTTGAACCAGCAAGGTCCACTACAGCAACGCTCGCGTACAACCGCTGGCCAAGGCTGGCTGCGGGGGTGCTGCGTTGAAGGAAAACAATCCCATCCCATAAGCTTTTACCACTCGTGAGTAAAGCAAAAGCTTTTTTTTTTCCCCCTTTGACTGGAGCATTTCATTCGGGAGCAGCTGGCATCAGAAAATCAAACTGTCAAAGGCAGAATGTGCACCACACTTTAGGAGGATCTTGAATATATATTTTTATTCTTACATTAGTGGATCCAACTCACTGGGTTCATTGTAGTTTTGCTGGTTTGGCACTCCTGCAAGGCAAAGCTGGATTGGGATTGTTACCATCCACTTGGTAACGTCCCTTCCTTCCTTCCCAAAGCTGGTCCTATAAATTTGCTTGGGCAAAGACAGCACGCAGCTAGTTAGAGAAAGCCCTAAAGCAACAACAACAAATCCCTAAAGAACTTCAGCTCGATCAGGATTTCTCCATCAGAATAACACAGTGGCTGAGGTGGACAGAGATGCTTAGAAGCACTTGGGTAACAATTCTCATAGGAAGAGAGACAAATAAGAAAAAAAAAATTAAGCCACATATTTTTCAGCTGTCAAGGAAGAAAAAACCATGATGCTTTCATTTCCAGCACAGAAGTATATCTTAAATATCCCTGTACCTAAACCCCCTGAATTGCCCCAAGTGTGTACAGGGTGCAGGAGCAGCTTCCAAGAGATGTGAGACAATGCAGGTGCTACTGTGAGCTCTGAAGATTGCTCGCTAAGCTTTGCCTGCGGCTGGAGCAAACAGCCGTGCAGTGGTTAATGTCAGCTCTGACCACATGATCACATGCAGGAAAGGTCAAAAGAGTGATTTTTCATTTAAAAACATCTGTGTGTTTAAAGAACAAAACTTTCTCATGTGCAGAAAATCAGGGGTTTCCAGCGCTTTTATTTCCAGAGTTAAAGTCATGCTTTTCAGCTTTGTTTAGGGTTATGGACCATGTAAACACACTGTGTAAACCACACGCAACCCTCACCACACAGCGTTTCCACATGCAAGGATAATTGAGGGTGCAAATCTCTTTCTTCCTGGCTCCTTTTCCCTCTCCAAGCTGCTCAGCTTCTCACACCGCACTCCCAGCAAGCCAGCCAGACACCCAGTTATTGTCCTGCCCTATATGAAGATGTACACATGCCTCTAATCCTGAGGGTATACGTCTGCTCTGGGCTGTCAACAAGCCTTAATTGGATACATCCAGGGAGATGATGCATTGGGAAGAGGCCCTGAATTTAATAGCAAGAGGGAAGGCTGCGGCAGGGCTCCTGGGGAGCGCACGGGGGGAGACACAGAGGAGAGCTACCATGTGCTGCCCTGGAGAGACAACTTTGGTTACACCTTGGCAAACAAAGCCTTTTGGTTTCCCATCCAACTAGTCAGCCCTACATCAGCGTGCATTAAGATTAAACCCTGGGGCTTGTTATCCTTAATACCCGAGGCACAGCTTGTGGTACGCAAATCAGAAGGTTTCCCCCTGGCTTCACTGGGCTTTTCCCAGTGCAACTGCGTAGTAATGAAACCACCACCACATGAACAAATTCCTCTGAATGAGTTGGACCATCTAGGGAGAGTCCATAGAGCAACAGCCAGTTGTTTCCTCCAGCCCTTGCACATCTGCACTCAAGAAAAGGTTTCATTCCAGGTGTCTGAGGAAGCCTGAAGCTTCCTTCTAACCTCAGAACAGCTCTAGTTGAGCTGATAAACCTCAAACTCCAACAAATTAAACCAAAAGACCACTTGGAGCACTTAATCCTTGTCCTAGACTAGTAGGGGAGTTCACAGAAACTCCCAGCTTCTTCCCAAAGAAGTTACTGTGGGGACTGAACTATGACCATCACCTAGGAGAGGAAGCTGGCGGTTCCTTCAGCCTTCCTGCTTCCCAGAAGTAGACTCTGGGACAACAGACTGGGAGCACAGGGGATGGAGGAAATCATGGCTGCTCAGTCTCAGCCTTTCCCACCAAAAACAACCACTGGGACACAGTTAAATTTCCATTCCCAGGAAAGAAAATTTAGGTTTACCTTTTCTCAGCAGGTAAGAGTCACACTGTAAATGCAGCACAGTGCATCAGGAACGGATCTGCTCTGCTGGAAGGGCAGATTTTTCAAAGATTTTTGGATGGAGATAGGTGGAAAGCAGATAATCTCTACCCTATGCTTCAGTTTCCCCTTGCTGAAAAGAGACTTGTCTTCTCTGAGAGTAATGATGCAAAGGTTAATTATCAAAAAAACAGGAAAATAAGATCCACTGCCCAAAGTGCTAAGTGTAAGGATTTTGGCCCAGTGACCAAAATGGCTAAGCAGAACTTGGTGTTCTCCTGAAATGAAGGTTTCTCCCGGAGAGTAGGTGCATGCACATATAATTGCACTGATCAAGCAAATAATCATTTCCTGGCACACATTACGGTTTGCAGCCGGACCCTGAGGCTACGGTGGAAACCCAGGCCCAGGGGAAGCTCCTGCTCATAGCGAGAGGAGCTAGGCTCCCTTACCAGATGGGTGAATCATGTCTTCTTATCAGATTCACCACTGAAATGACCTCAGAAGCAACAGTGATCATCCAACTTTACAGGCAGTATTTCCAAAGATGAACACAGATTTGGGGTTCCTCAACAGTTACGGCTCCAGCTCAGATAGCATGATTCAGAAGAGATTTAGGGCAGCTCAACAATTTATCCAAATGGTCCCCAGCTCTGGTGGTGGTTTTTTTTTTCTTTTTTTTTAAAGCAGATACTTATTTGCAGGTGGGGACAGAGGGACTGACTCGAGACACCTTCAGGACAGTGCTGGGTAAGCATCGTTCTCCAAAAACCATGCCTTTTAGAGACATCTCAAGATGAACTCCCTACAAGTCATTGGCATTCAAAATACGAGGTCTCTTATGACAATGTGGGCTAAAATGCCTACAGTTCTCCAAGCAAGTAGTGCACACAATCCTTCATTTAAAAGAAAAAATAAATTCTCCACTCCTGGCATGAGAAAGTTTACTTTCAGGCTTAAAGAAATGATGGTGTGGTTTTGGGGATGGCATTCCGTTCTGCTGAAGAATAGCACCCTGCCTGCCTGTGTATCTGTGGCTTTGTAGCTACATTACAATCCTGGAGAGCTCTGTTTACATATTTTACATGTTTTCTTGTGCAGAACATGAAACCAAATTACATAGTAAAGGCCATTACGGCTTTGCTCTTGCATCCTCTTCCGTCCTGTCTTTTTGATCACTTGTTTTAATTCGATCCAAAATAATCGACTGGGTAGTTTAAACTGCACTTGATTGACTGGCAATACTTCAGGCAGGTTTATTTGCTGTTGCACGGGGAAAATAGTGCAAAAGCTGGTGAAGCTCCATGCTAGGGGGTGTAGGGAGAGGATGGCTGGGGCGAGAGTGGGATGAGAAATGCCGAGAGCCCTTCATGCATGAACAAAGCCAACGTGTCGATGCATTTATGCAAAATCGGTCTGCTCTGAATGGAGAGGGACCCAAGACAAACAACCCGGATGGGATGCAGGAGAGCTATCCCACGCTTACGGCTGGACATGCTCTGCATCTAAAGGCTTGTGAGCAGCAACAGCAGACGGAGAGACTGGCAGGTTGAAGGGCAAGGGCCGAGGAGGGGGGTCCCTTTTCAGAAGACTGCATGCTAACGAGCACTGCCGCTACTGCGGGGTCTGGCTTTCCAGCTCGCCGATGCCAGGGGGGTCCAAGCTGTTTTCTATTCCCGTGTGTAATCTGGGTGGGTGGCTGGGTATACAGCAGATATAAGCATAAAATGGTAAGTTACTTCCTAAAGAAGTACATAATCCTTATTATCTTCCAAGACAATATTCCCTTCTTGCCTTTCTTCTTGCCTCTAGCAACAACAAATGGCATGGAATTCTGCTCTCTTTTCGTTAGTGGTAAATATCTCCCAGTCCTAGGAAGATGGGACCAATTTATGGCACCTGAGGATTTTTGGTTTGACCTCCATGTCTGAAAAGGTCAGACTGAGCCTCTCTGAAAGTACTGGTGGCTGCTTCGCTCTCTGCATCATCCTTTGTTTCTTTTATCTATTTTCTGTACAGTACACAAAGGGAACACAGTGTACCAGCCCCTGGTACTCACTGTTCTGTTTCCCTTAGATGACTTGCATATGTGCTCTTGAAAATTTATTCTAAAAACTAAGGGGGGAGGGGAGTGGAAAGAAAAAAATATCCCTTGAGTGTTTGGCAAAATTGCTTGGAATCTCCTCTGATATCTCATTGTGTTCTGTCTGTCCTCCCCTTACACAAATCAGCCAGAGGCTACGACTTCAGTCATGGTTTACTGCTGCCAGGAGCAGAGGAACGCTGAAAGATGTGGGGATGGAGGGGTGAGGAGGGAATCACTGTCTGTCCTAGCAGGCAGCCAGGTGAAGGGCAGCATCCCCTTTTCTCCAGCCAGCTCTGGATCGACATTAAGGGTAATGCTCTTTCTGAGACATCTCTCTACAGCTTACCTAGTAACCCATTTCTCTTTTTATTTTGCTTCAAAGACCTTCCCAGAACACTTGAGATCATTCCTAAGCAGCAGCCATGGCACTGATATTAGCACATATCTTTGTAGCACCCCTCACCTTGGTGTGGACCCTTCACATGGACCACCACGTCCTCCAACGAGGCAAAGTGGCAGCGCAAACATGCAAGTAATGACCAGTTCCTGAGGCAGAAAGGTTGCAAAATCCAGCTTTCCCAGTGGGACAGGTGGGAAACAAGGTTTCTAGCCATTAAAGCAAGGACTTGGTGGGACAGTTTTCCAGTCCTTTTGTACTGGCAAATGAATGGCCAAACTGTGCTAGGATCAGGTCTGATTAATTCTCAAATGGGGTGGCATGAGGTGGCTGACAGCTAAAATGCAGTGGATTTAATGACCCAAAACCACTTCCAGGTCTCTGCTTCCAGGTAGTGACCCTCAGCAGGCTCTGAACTGTTATCTTTCTCTCCAAGATATGAACATTTCCCTTTCAAGACATCCTGAACTTTCTCATCCTGAGGAGGTCTAGACTCGATAATATCCAGTGCCTGCAACATCTCTGAGGGGGACTGAGGTTTAATTCTCAAACAGTAGCTTTACCTTTCCATGCTCCAGTTTCCACTTCTATTAACTAGAACAGAAACCAAACAGTGTGGCTTTTATAATTAATTAATTAATCCCTGTACATTGAAAGAATATTAAAAAATATTATCACTTAAGCCAGGGTACGAGCATTCTGGCCTGAATTTGCCTGATGGTCAGGGCCAGGCTTGTGATGCAACTCTCCAGCCTTCAGGCAAAAGACCAAATTGGCTGAAATAAAGATGAAGTTGTGGACCCTCTTGAACTAATTTTAGACTTGGAGACTCTGTAACCTAAGCTGAAGACTTTTGGTGGATCAGCCAGTACTGGAAATGAGCTCAGATGCTATGGCAAACCTACATTCCTCTTACAACAGCCTATGCACAGCGTCTAGTTCATCTTTTCCAGAAATGGTCTCTGATCACTCATGGTTCCTCCATTAATGATTTTTCTTAGTGGGATTCTGCCCTTATCCTCTAGAGAGTAACAGTTCAAAGCCTGGCTTGGCTATAAATAACAAAGACATTTGCAAAGCAAATCATCTTATTAAAAATTGGGATTTTTTTATCCCTCCAACCACAACAAAACCCTTACCGTTGAAGAGCAACAGGACTTGACTGTTAACTGGGAAGTTCAAAAAGGGCCACTTGCAGAGCCAACAGACAGACAACCTTCCTCTTCTCAGCAAGATCACCCCAAAGGAAAGGAATGGCTTCTCCATTGAAAGTTGTAGGTTTCCTCTTTTTCAGCTCTTGTTCAATATTATTCTACTTGTTGGCTTTGCTGGATCTTTGGGGAATTATCTTTAGCATTATATTTATTAGTTAAAATAAAACTGTGGCAGAAAATGTCATCATCTTACCACCCTTGGAACCCTTGCTCTTCCATGCTATTTCTTCCAGTATTCAGAATATGTTTGTGCTCCTGTTTTCTCATTTTGTGGGCAATTTCAAACATAGTGCAACTCTAGACATCTTTCTGCTGCTGGTGGAAGAATAGGTTTGCTGCAGTGAGTTTGGATCAGTGCAACTGGGGCAGGAGGGGGCCTCTGTTTGTGGGAAAGATGTCATAAGAATCCTCTTCCACAACTTCTTACTCCATAGCAGCCCCTGCGGGGTACCCAGAGGAGAACAGGGTGTGTTTGTCAGTCCAGGAATGAAAATGAACCCCAGGATTTGTCTGTGCCCAGCAGCCTCAGGAAAGAGTCCTTTTGATTAACTGTGTCTGAGCTGCATGGCTTTTTCCATAGAAAGGAAACCTAGGCTCAGAAAATGGCACAGGGAGGAAAAAAACCCTATATATATGTATGGTTACTTGGTCTAAACAACTTCTGCGCAACTGGGAGGAAATGGAATGAAAGTCATAGCTACTGGGGGACTGGCCCTCTAAAACACCAACGCACACACCAACTTCCAAGTCCTGAGAGCACATTGCCATGGCAGGAGTAACAAGGTTAACAATTAGCCACCTAAAGATACATTAGTCCCTTCTTATAATTATCTATTATAAAGACCCAAAGGGAAACTGCAGATGAATCAGTTGTCCAAAAGCAGGAGTGCCAGCAGCAAGAGGAAAGGAGAAATGGCATCTCCAGCCTCTTCCAGTCAGTCTGCACCCGCCTTTCTCTGCTCCTCCCACCCAAGCCACAGAGAGACCCTCCCAAAACTAGGGAGGCTGTCAGAGGCTCCCTGCAAAAGCACATCTGTACAGAAAAGCAAAATATCCGAATCCTTCCTTCTCAGTACAACCTACTCTAGAGAGACTTATGTATAAGCTAATGCATTCACTCAGTGCAAACTTTGGCAAAACAAAACCGGTGTGCGATGAGAGCATGGAGATCGAGTCAACCGGTCAGTGCAAGACCCTGCCTTCTTGAACCCTACAGGACAGACGGCCTTTTACAGTGACCTCAGCCAGCCTACATGTGCCCACTTAGCACTCCTCACCAATGCAACTTCACCAGTGATGGTAAAACAGAGACTGGCCGGGTAGGCCACGAGTCAGCTTGTTCACCTCAGACGTTGCCAAGCCCAGGTGTGTTTAACTTGGTGTCAGAAGGCCATGTCCTACCCCCTCCTGCTGGCAATGAGGAGGTTGACCCTAGCAGGGTATAAACCAGTCAGGAAAATAAGTCCCTGGAGACTTCCAATACAGAAAAAATTCCAGCTATTCACAAAACAGGCGAAGGACCCTTTGTCTCGCTGTTCATGCCTGCTGGATCTGTCCTTCAGCTAGAAGAAATCTGCCCGGCCCTACTGCCTCTCTGTAGTCTTTGCCAGCATACACCAGCTGATGACTTAATGCTAGCATCAATAATCGTTAGCACAAGAAAGGCCTCAAGAAATAAACAGTGCTGGAGAAAGCCCCACACAACCAGTACATCAACACTGATAATATTTCACACAGTGAATGGCAAGGAGAGGCTGTTTACAAACTCTCAGCGAGAACAGGAGGGAAAAGAGCAGCCCAAGAGTGTGCAAAGCCCTCAGTGCTGAATTCCTCCCGCAGACGACTACAGGTACTGAGCAGTGTCTGCTTTGAGATTGCGGAGGACACCAGATTAGAAATCAAACTGTAAAAATATCCTGCATCGGTGCTCACATTTCTGTGCTGGTGTGATGTTGCTGACTGGTCCTCTTTGGCTCTAAATATGATGCTGTCAGAACTGAGAATATTTCTTAATCAGCACTGAAGAGTGGCTGCCAGGAAAGGAGAAGTGGCTGTCTATCAGTCTTGCTTCTGCAGAAAGACCAATTGTTTGGAGTGGGGAGGGCTGTTTGACCTTTCCATTTTTTTAAATGTGTATCTCTTTACCAAAATGTGTCATCCTTTGTAAGCGTTTTGTTGTTCAAAACAGATCTTGTACTGTGAACTTTCTTTTTTTCCTCCCTTAGTATGTTGCCATTCGGCAGCCTCATACTAACAAATAAGGAACCAGCATGTAAGATCCATCTCTAAATGATAAGCAATTGTAGGCACTCCACTTCCAAGGAACAACCAACTGCGCAGAAATAGGCGATGTCTTAGGTGACCTGAGCTATCAGGTGTGGGGTGGCCAGTCCACAGAAGCAACCCTACAATAATAACAGTGTGCTCCAGCTTGTGCTCATCAACAGCCCTCCAGCACTAAACAACTGCACCAAGGCAGATATGGCCGAGAAATACCACAGTAACAACCTGTGATGCTTGCTCCTCGGAAACAGCCTAGGCAAAAGTATGACAGTCACGCAGAAAAACAGGTGTTGAGAGATCTAAGGATGAGAAACATTTTAAATCACAAAGGACATGTGTAGAATGCTTTAAAGCACCTTGAAAGCGCTGAGGTAATTATGAGAAACGGGGATGGCTAACAAACAGGCAGCTTATGTATTCTGTATATTGCTGTGGACTGCACTCAAACATATCTTTCATGGGATTCTTGAAGAGAAGCCAACACAAATGCCACTCTGATTAATCAGGAAACTACCCAGCAACAACACGAACAGTTTGCACAACACCAGCAAGCACACAACCTACTCTGAAAGCTATCTGGGTGAGGAAAGGTGCTCCTTTCATCAATACAAAAACACCCCCAAGGTTCAATGCTTGTGCAGATAATGAAGCCAAAGATGTTTACACACCAGTGATCATTACATGCAGTGATTAGAGGAGATCTTAGGTTAATTTTCATCTCCACTAGCTAACAAACTGATAACCTGCTGCTCCGCCTAACCTCTCTGGAGTGACAAGTCAGGTGCTCTCATAAGCCAAGGAGGCTGTCTTGTTCCTGGGAAAAACAAAGACTTTCTCAACATATATGATTAAAAAGGTCAATGAACCCCATGCACTCCAACGGGTGTAATAGGACCAGCTGAGCTACAGCAAAAATTCCTTTTGCTAGGAGTAAATAGCTCACTGTTATCTCCCCAGGGGCCAGGCAATAACAGGAGGCATGTTCCCATTCACTCTGCCAGTGTGTGATATGCCAGTGCTCTGCCTATAAATACAACAGCTTTTTTTTTACCTTTTTTTTTTTAACATGGCTGTGACAACTTCATCTCATCTGGGTACAACAAACATCCCTGAGTTGTGGCTACACAGCAGGGCTTTCTGTTGTGTGTGCGCACGGTGGTGTTTTTTCCACTGCTGACACTGTTACCTGCTGCGTGGCGTTGCTGTATTCCTATCAGTGCATGAGGAGAAAATCGGGGCAGAAAATCCCCCGCTGCACAGGAACAGAGTGCTCTGGGGACATGCACATAAAGCAGCACCTGAACTGGAGACCATGGGCTTTGGGCTGTACTACAGCACAGGGAGCTTGAACGAGAAAGAAGATATGAAGGCGGTGGTAGGGGTCCAGAGGGAAGTTCCTTTTACAGTGCAAAATAATGAATGAGACCATGACAAAAAGGCAATACCGGGCTCAGGATTCTGTCCTGGTACTATGCCAGCTGACCACACTTTGTGCATTTAAATATGACCTGGTCACTAATTTGTTACAGACTTGTGCAATGTGAACAAGGCCAAGCCTCTTGGATGAAGATATTTTGTCGTGCAAGCCAACTGGAAGTGCTTAGCATTTACTATTCATGGAGAAATCTGCTTGTCGTATCTGTGATATGGCACTCCTCTTGGCACTGCCCACTCAAGACACCTCCCAGACAATTAGACTGTAAGAACAACTTTTCTGCTTCAAACCAAAAATCCACCTAAGCCACTGCTCTATCTCTAGCAAGGAACAACAGTGGGTGCTGAAGGAGGAATACATGAAGCAGCTCTTCTACATGATGATCCTTTCCCTGCTGTATCCTCTAAAAACCCAACAACAAGCAGTGTGGGCTTTTCTGAGTCGGTGGGTTGTGTCTGCACTGCGTACAGCTCCGTTTTCCAGGAATTTATCTAATGTCTTTTGAAGTCATTTGGATCCAATTCTGTCATGGAGACAATAGGTAAAGTTATGGTAACTGGAGCTATTTATGTTACAAAGAAGACATGTAGGAAGGGGTTAAAGCCAATGAATGGCTTTGGGAATGGCAGGACCTTTCTCAGAATAGAACAATAGGGTGCTTTTATGAAACTGAGAGACAGAAAACACAAAACTATTAAAAAAGAAAGAACACTCTTTTGTATTATTTGGCATTAGCCTTCAGAACTCATCGCCACAAGATAGGACCCTGTGTTAGCTGCAGAGAGCCAGTCTAGTCTTTCAGGTGGTGATAGTGGAGATGACTCCCACACAGCTTATTGAATCAAGCAGACCACAACTTGCTGGTTTTCAGCTGGATGACTGGAACTGAATTTCAACTCATTACTACTAACCAGGCTCAGCAAGAGGGAATTTCCTGTCAGGAGCCTTTCTTGGTGAAGCGGTGAGTTAACAGGCAGGGGTAACATCACACATGAACACTGACCATCTATCTACAGTCAGAATGTTGCTTCTTACTGGACTTTGCTTTCCAGGAGAGAAAAAGAGAATCTGCTTTCCTTACCTGGGTTGCTGCTGGCTGACCGATGACCACCCATCCTGGACACTGCTGGTCACTGTGGTGTGAGACGGAGACATTGGAAGCCCATTGATCAAAGAAGCCTTTGGGAGTGTAAACACCACAGTCTTTGATGCTGGTCATTTGCTCAAATTCTTCACATACTCCGTCACCATCGTGGAAATAGCACCTGCTGGGTTCATCTGCCGGGAGAAAGCAAAGAAGAGAAATCACAAAGCACTGGCTACATGTCTGCAAGCTAGCTGCTAGGACCTGATAGCATCAGTGGTCATGTATCTGCTGGACCAGGGCACTGGGAAGTGGAAGTGTTGATCACTTCTAGGCAATAGCAAGGTTATTTTAAGAAAGCCAAGCAACAATAGTCAACTTCTGTATTGAGCGATTCCCGCAAGATATTTCCTAATGTAAGGGGTCTTCTGATTATTTTTGTCTCTCTCCATTTAAAAGGATGGAGACAGAAGAAAGCAGAGATAGAAAATGCATAGCAAGCCAATGTGGGTGTTGGCATAATTCCACCAGCTTGGATAGAGAAACACCAACAGAGGGTCTGGTCTGCAATGTTTCCCTTTTCGTTTTTAAAAGGTATCTGCAAAACAACAACAACAACAGTGAATTGCGGGATGGTGAAAACTGCCAAGTTCACAGCCGTAGTGACCGAGGGCCAAGCGGTCTGTTTATCCAAAGAGCAGATACAGTATGCACAGTGTGAGGGTATGCTTGCCACATACACACACGGCTTCAACCAACATGACTCAGATTTGACCTGAAAGGATCAAAAGCAGCAGGAGACTTTATTATCCTTGTCCATTTATTCTGTGGCTTCCCTAATGAGACTGCCAACAAAGATGCCAAATTTTTGAGGTTGTTTCTGTAACACTGGCCCATTAAAAACTGAACTGAGATCCATCTACTCTTTTCAAACAGACTGCATAGCAATAATGACTTTCAGTCATTAGAGTACTCTGTGAAATGGAAACCTTTGACCTGTTGGTATCCTATTTTGTATTGTATTATCATTGCCAGTCCCCAGAGGTATCTAGTTCTGACAGCCTGTTGTATTTTTGTCTGGCAAATAAGCCTGCTGAAAAAGCGGTAGGAAATTAGCCAGAGCAGCTAGCTGGACTGATGGAAACAATCCCTAAGGAGAATCCTGTCGGTAGCATTGGACTATCTCAAGCTAGGTGTCAGAAAATCCAATGGCTGCTCAATTTTGAGCTACTTCCAAACTACTAAATCTCCTGTTTATTTTTCCTCCTTGTTTACATAGTGAAATATCATGAGCCAGAAAAATAATCGTTTATTGCAATTCAGTTTAATGACTTTCACTCCTTTTCCCCTCCCTTCCTTCCCAATCCCCCGTGCAAAATTCCAAGTGCTTAAGAAAGTGTGAGTTTGAAAAAGTTGAGAGGTCTATCAGGGAAGAATGTCATCATGGCTTCATCTCATCATGACCTCTGCGGACAACTTTTGTATGTGGATAAGTGTGGAGAACTGTGTATTTGCTGGGCCAGTACTCCAAGCTGGCAAGAAGGAGTCAGCATGAATCTGGAAGCCATTCAACTGTACGAGGGCAGTCCTGTGTCTGAGCAAATATTCCTGGGGTGGCCAAACTTCTTGACCCTACATGTCACATCTTAAAATCTTCATATGGCTCGGAGCCACCAAACATATACCACACACCTCGAATTGCTCAGAGGAGGAACACTTGGGAGAGTGCTTCACAGAGGGAAGATGACAATGGCTCCCCGGGGTGTCCCATTACTCCGCGGTGGGAGAGGGCTCTGGTGGATGTGCAGATGGGCCCTAAGGCAACCCAGCAGTGCTGGCTCCAGTGGCCCCACTGCCTTGCCCTCTCCCACGACCAGACTGCCCAAAAGCCCTGATGCCAGCACGGCCCCAATACTGACCCAGCTGGGAACATGTGCTTGAACTGCTCATAAACCATACATGCCCTGAGAGCCCCAGTTTGAACATCCCAGTGACACACCTTGCTTCTCTGCAGGGATTCTTAGTGCTAGCGCAGTGCTACACCAGTGTGGCTTGTTCGTCCCTGGGAAAGACTGGGTCTAGCCAGTGCAAGGAACCTTGTTCTTGTTCTGCTCCTCTCTTTGCAGAGAGGTATCAAAGCATAGGCCAGGTCTCTGCTGCATCCAAGAACAGCAGGTTAAAACTAAGCATCGCACCCACCTCAGAGCACCATGTCCCACTTTGAGTGAGAGGCTCAATAGAAATCTCTGAGAAATATTCAGGCCTGGAAAGACTGTGGTCAGCAATCAAAAGTCCTCAAAATCAAATCTAAAACATATGAAAGTATGCATTTTTGGAAAAATTATTTCTTTTTCAAGTTATAAAAAGGAGCTTTTTTGGGTAAAAAGGAAAAAACAAAAGAAAGGAAAATACCTACCATATTAAAAAGACTATAAACCTTCAGCCTATAAACATATGCGCAGTCAGATATATACTTACAGTGAAACACTGGCACCCAAGTGCATCCTGCTACACACCCACACTGACAGAAACATTGACACACAAACACACGTACGCTCTCTTTACACATCCCCATTGCAGCCACCCCACTGATGCAAACACACACTCAGAAACTCACAGCCTAATTTTAGGCATATGCGTTTAGGCAGTGTTTCCCTGGCCTTCCTGAAGCACTGACTTATTTTCACAACAGGGACTGAAGTAAGCACAACATTTATATAGCAACGTACTCCTGCACTGGCTCCAAATGTTCCCTCCTAATGCGATGATAAACGTAATGGGCTTCTGATAAGATCATGTGTTTGGGATAAAAGAATACTCAAGACCTACTCCAATCCGATGACTTAATTCATACTCACATGGAGGGGAAGGCAGCCTTTGAATAGCTGTGATCCAGGCCAGTGTGTGATCCTAACAGAGGCTAATTTGTTCCTGATTATGCTTAAGACCCCAATAAATCTGTCTGCTCAGAGTCTGCAAAACCCGAGGGAGGAACCAAATGGAGAGACTGAGATATCTGAATTAAATGGAGACTGCCTAAATGATTAACAAAGTCTTACTGAACTGCAGTGTTGTGAGCCCTTCTGCTGTGCTGGTCCTGCAGAGCTGCGGCAGCCTGCCCTCCATCACAGCGTGGGCTTGCTGTTTGGACCATACTGCACACAAAAAGTGAGAGATTAGGGATCCACTTGCTTTTGTGTGCTTTGAGAAATGATGGGGGGAAAGTAGCTTTACAACCTCAGTTCCCTTTCAAGGAAGATCCGTTGGTCCTACCATTGACTTGCCTTCCTGAAGCATGCAATGACATGCTTTGAGGGAGCATTGGTGAGAAAAGGGGAAGATCTTTCCTGTCCATGGGCATCTACAACAGCCAAATGTGGTGCATCACAGAGGAGGTTGCCAAAAAGAAGCAGAGGCTCTTCCTTTCACAGATACTAAGCACCAGCTCTGACTCCTAATTCCTACAGTGGTCTTGGATCCTTGGCAGGTTGCACATTGGGCTTTACGTTTGCTATGAGCAAAGTGAAGAATGCCAGATTGTTTATTCCTATGATTGCCCTCACAAAATAAAAAGTAACAGGCTTTTTGCCTTTCCACAGTGGTGTGAACACAGCTCGGCTAAATCTGTAGAGTCCTACAGGCTCAAAACTGGGGAGGGCAGTGTCAGGAGTGGTGTATTTTCAGGAAGCAGTGGCTAACCTCTTTATTTCCATAATGGTGCAGAATGCCTTTCCTGTTCTCTTCTCAACTGCTGTGATATGAAATGCATTCAGGATCTTGGTAATATGAGCTAATTTTTGTCTCCACATAGGTCTATAGGCTCCCAAGACCTGGTGAAGGTCATAGTGATGTGTTGGTCACATGTGGCCTGCGCCATGGACTATGTTCATCAGTACCATGGACTTGTCACTTCAAAGGTGAACCTGATTTGAAAGAAATATGGAGGAAGGGAATATGAAGGAAGTCTGCTTTGTCCTCAAGGAAAAATGACTTCAATAAATTAAAAAGCAGTTGCCTGGAAATCCAGCTTAAATCTAGAACAGTAAAATGTCTGCAGGCACAGCACCTGGCAGCAGGAGACAGCATCTCTGGGGGATTGACAACAGATGCTGAAGGATCCTGAGCTGAACTCTGGGAATGTGTATTTATTCAGGCAGCCCCAGCTCCTTTTCCCTGTTCTAACTGAAGGCACAAAAACACTGGGGTCAAACCAAAGTCTCTCTCTTGCCCTTGCTTTGGGAAAATACAGTGACCAGTTCAGTGAAGGTTTCTATGACATCTGGGAATCCCTGAACTCTCTGTGGGAGACATCAACCTGGAGAAGGGGGATTTGTTGGGGAAACAGATTGATAAGACCTGGCCTGCTTACTATTGCAGTTGGGCTTCAAGATCCAGAAGGATCTCGAGGCTCTTATGTGTTGCACCAAAAAATGATGCAAAGTCCATTTCTCCATGCTTCTTAACCTGCCTGAGCACAATGCAAACAGCAGCCTTTTGTACTGAAATACAAACCTCTACTCCGGGGTTCAGAGCTGAAAGGATGCACAAGATAAGGCAGAGGATTTAGAGAGCCCCTAGGACGCACTTGCCTGGCCAGGTCTGGATGAGGAGGTAACTCCCCACCGCAGGCACCTGGGAAGAGCCGGGCTGGAAAATCACCAGCAAAACCAATGAAGCCTGGTACAGACCAGGAAGCAGACTCACAGGATATACATTTATCTGTGATAGGCAGCCTTCCACCTCATTAAAAAAGAAAAGAAGAGATCAAGAGATCCAATTCATAGCACAGGGCACATCCTCCAACCAGGCTTTTAATGTCCAAGCCGCATGGTCAAAGTGCTGGGGACAGACATTCGGGGTAGCTTCCTGTTTTTAGCTAGAATGCAGTGATTGGCATCAGCATAGTCTTCTTTTGAGCAATAACTACTATTTTTTTTAGAAGGCCAGACAAAAAAAGGAGTATTTTTAAGCTCAGCTGTTTACTTAGGGATGTTTCCAACCATAACAAGCCTTATGCCACATAACTATTTGTCCAAAAAGAAAAAAATAAAAAAAAAGGGGGGGGGGACACAAAAATGCAGAAGCATTGTCTCAGAGTAACAAATTCTTGGAACACAGCAAGCTTCTCATTTTAACCCCAAAAGGTCTGTCCAGAGGTGTGCAAGGGCCAAATCACAGGCTTACCAAAGTCAGCAACTTCTGCAGAAGCAGGATTTTACCACTGTGTCACTTAATCGGCATCTCCAGCACTAGTGTTTATGTTCACAGATGAGAAGAAACATATCCACAGGTTTCTATCACAAAAGGAGAAATAATTTCACTGCAGATCACACGAACCCAGCAGCTGAGCGATCACAGAACCTGCTCCATTTATTTCTATGGTAGTTTCACCTTTGGCTTCAGTGGGACGAGAGTGAATAACATGGCCTGCTTCCAGGATATCTGCTGATCTCTTCTTTAATATTGAAGAAGCCAGAGACAGAGATATTTCCTGCTACAGTAAAATATTCAAGAGTTATTTTCCTTCCTGGATGTTCTGATTTGAAAAGAGGAAACCTGTTACACAGAGCTCGGGCAGGCCTTTCCGAATAAAGTTACGTATCAATAAATTGTGACATTTTCCTTCAATGAGATAAAACAGACACCTTGGAAATTAAGGCAGTGTGGGTGTTGCAATCTGTGGAACATCCAGGGGCTTTGCAGAAGGCTGTTTTACCATACAATATGACCATAATGCCTGAGCATCTCCTGAACAGAGCAGGCGGGCATAACACATTTGCAGAGTGCAGCTCCCTGGTAATTCAGCTGCTTCGTGGAAATACATTCCTGGACTTGTCCTTTGTCTGGAGTGACTCGGCTCATCGGTATGATATAGCGGTCGGAGCACAATAATTATGCAATTGATCTGCCTGCTCCAGACAAATACAATTAAAACTCCCTCGCAGAGCCCAGCACTGAAATTTGATATTTTACCTCCAAGAACAGGAGCCTTTGTCACTTAAGCAAAGGATATTTTCCATCACTGGCAGTGGTATTAAGACATTATCTGCTCTCCAGCTAGCCAACAGGAGCCAACGTGGCCATTCCTCGGCCCTGGGCAAGCAGGCAAGTTATAAAAGCCTTACAACAGGCGTTCACTTCCCACCTCATTTTGTTTCCCTCCCTGGGTGTTTGGATAAGTCAGAAAAGCGGCACTGAGAATATTTCAGAATTTTTAGGCTTCTGTCACACAAGGCAGTGACCACTACAACCATGAGAAGGTTGGCAGCGTGGGCCTTCTCGACACCTGGCCCACATGCTTGGCAGGCTGGGAAGGAGCCCAAGAGACAAAAACCCCAGGAGTGTGCCATTCACCAGGGCACACAGACTGCTTGTTTATGTGTGTGGTTGAGTGTTATCACAAAGGAAGGTCTTGTGCTCAACATCTAGCACAGCAAGTTGCTGTGGATGCTTTAAGCATGACCAGCCGTGGAAGCCTCTCTGATGCACTAAGAGAGCAATGCGCGAGGGACGCAACAAGCAAAGGAGTAATTCTTCTCTTGGGCTCTCATTGTAGCCCTGTCCTAAAAACCCAAGCTGGATTGAGCTGGGCTGCAGTCACTGGCTTAGGGAAAAATGTAGGCAAATACCACTCCAGCCCACATTCTCCCCCACAAAAAAGCATCTGTCCTTTGTGTTCGGCTGCCTGAGATGCCTGCTCTCTCTGCTCTGTGGCTCAGCTGGCCCTGCTAAGATTGCACTATTAATGATGACAGTCTGAAAATCACTTTAAGAGACTTTATGACGGTGCTGTTATTACTAACTTGCCAAATGACTGCTTAGACATTTTAGAACAGGCAGCCACACTCCCATGAGCTGCAGGAAACAGTCAGCTTCAAAGTATTTGCCTTAAGCTGAAGGATTCACACAAATATCATCTGAACAGCCGCAGTCAGTAAATTCATTACTATTTTCTATGAAACTCTGCTACAGATCTTTAGCTTCTTTACCAAAAAAAAACTCCTTGGTCAATGATTCAGTCTTACTGATGCCCTGTGAGATGCGGAGTTGCTCTCGCAAGGTGGCTGGGGCTCTCTCATACCGCTGTTCTACTGAAGGCCCTCGGCAGGGTCAGCCAAAGCTCCTTTTACTGTTGGTGAAAGGCGGCAAAATCCACATGAGCTGGTGTGTGGGGCAGCAGTTTCAGCAGTCAAAGCCATGTTCCCATGCAGGGGTATGAGGAAGGGAGGGGGAGAGGATGGGAGCGAAGCACGCTCTCAAAGCATGCCCACAATGAATATGGATGGTCATCCATCAATTTATTTTAAGCACATTACTTCTCTGTCAGAAAGGGAAAAAAAGGAAAAGGAAAGAAAGGAAAGAAAAGACATATAAAATTAGGTTTGTGTCACTCATTTAACACTGCAATTTCCCTAGAGGATTATGCACCAAACAGAGATAGCAAGCTCATGAATATTAATCATTTCCCTGAATGCAATGCAGCCCGCCAAACAATAAGATTAGGGGAAAGTGCTATGCTTAATTTATGGATAATAGGAGAGGTAAAGGATAGAGCTCCCACAAAGGTAAGGCTCACAGTTGGAGAGAGAGGCCTCTGAGGAGGAGAAAGACAGATCCAGATTTGTAAGGTAGCAAAAAAACATTTGAGGCCAAGCAGAAGCAAAAGAAAAGGTGTTCAAGGATCACTGTCAAGTTAAAATCATATTTGTCCCTAAACAACCACTGGTGACTAATGCTTGAAGCATGCCAGAAAATGGTGGTAAATTCAAGAGCAAGATATATTTATTTTCTCTTTTCTTCTCCTCTGTGCCTTTTCTTTATATTTTACATCCCTGAGGCCCTGATCCAACAAAGCACGGAGATGTGAGTCTAACCTGAAACACTCGCGTTCTTCAGCGGGACCACTCACATGTGGAAGTTAGCGGAAGAGCTGCCTTGTTTTGCTGTAAAAAGGCTTTAGCAAAGTCCCTTATAAGCAAAGGAGATAAAGTATAGCAATAATAACACCAATAAGATGCGACTGAAAACCCCATAAATAACCAGGCAAACTTCAGGGTAGATAGAAGTTCTGAAGCTACTTCCCAGCTGCGTTTCAATGTGTCTATCAGTCTTTACTCATCTCTTTTCATATCACTTTCTCTCCCCCTCCCTTCTTTTTTATTGATCTCTGCATCTTTTTTATTATATCCTTCCCTTTCTTCAGCGCTGGCAAGCTAAATCAATGCATAATGCACATCACACTCCACAAAAGGAATGCAAATGAAAGCGGCGCCCTTTTTCAATGTCTGCACATATATCTAGATGCATGCGTGCTATGTTTGTGTGTGGGAGAGTGCATACCAAGGACAAGGTGCTCAGCTGCTTGTTAGACACCCATTTCTCAACAGTCCGGTGGGAACAGATCAAGTGTTAAAAAGCACCGGGTTCCCACAACTGCAAATCATAACTCTTACAACTGGGGCCTGTTTTACACAGGACACATCGGCTTGAACTTGGCTGAGATCCGCAGTAATCACAAAAATCAGTTATCCCAGGAGTAATCAAGAGCAAGGTGAAAGAAAAGCAGCCAAGAGGTAGGAGAGGGGGACATCAGTCACAGCGGACATGACTTTGATTCGCTTGTCTCCTGTAATGCAAAAGGCAAAGTGAAACTTTCCCCGCGGGGCCAAATTCTTTGCAGAGGAGATAAAATATGCAAAATCTGCTACGCAAGGGCGGGGGGGGGAGGAGGGGGGGTGGAGGTAAAGATGATAAATTTCAGGATGGGGAAGGGTGAGCGTACCGCAGAACTTAAAAAAGGAGTACTGCCAGATGCTTTCATTAATTAATTAATTAATCTCACTGTCACTTTTCAGTATGTTGCAGGAAGAAAACGCTATTAATCTTGTCTGTTTTCTGTTACTCGGCTTTGTGTTCAGAGAAGGCCAGGACAGCCTGACAGTAAGACCACACAGTTTTCCTCCCTCCTTCCTCCCCCCGCATCCCTCATCCCGTGGCAGAGCAGATTGATCCACTGTTATCTGATTAGAGAGGAAAGATGGAGGGAAATCAAAACCGAGAAACAAACAAGCAAACAAAAAAGGTCTAATTTTATTACAGGCACTAGCGCAAAGTGTCTTGAGAGCCCTGTGTCATTTATTCAAAGGAAAGTTGGACCAATTTAAAAACCCATAAACCTCAGGAGTCTAAAAGGCAAAGGGAGAGAGAGAGAGAGACAGAGGGACACCTGCAACCAGGCTGCCTCCAGCCTTGGAGATATCCAGAATGCAGCTGGACATGACCCTGAGCAATGTACTCCAAATTCGAAGCTAGATCTAACTTTGAAGTTGGCCCTCCTTGGACCAGAGACCTCCAGAGACTCCTTCCAATCTAAATTATTCTGTGATTCATGGCTCTAAATCTAAAGCTTGATGATGTTTGCAGGCTCTGTTGTACTTCTGCTCTACCAAGTGAGGTGACTTGCGCAGTCTCTGTTTTGAAAGGAAGAAGCTTTGCTCTCAAACCTCCTGCAAAGGAAACCCCCCAGTGATGCTCGTTCAGCCTTGCCTTTGCAAACAGAATGTTTAGTGATTATTTGCAGCCGTGTGGGACCCAATCCTGCAGACATTTGTGACCAGCATTGCATTCGCCGTTGTGGTTAGATCTGCTGAAGTCTAAAGAATGTCTTGTGGTAGTTCAGAAACATGCCTGGAAGGAAGGATTTGCAAGATCAAACCCTGAGGCCCCCAATTCAGCAAAGCCTCTGAACATGTGTTTGAGGCTCGCTGAATTCCTTGGTGAAGAGGAGTGATTCCCGGGGCTCTAAAAAGCTACATAATACAACAAGGACATCACTGCAAAAATAACACTGTCTGAAATAATTACTTGTTGTCCTACAGGATTATAACATGTGTTAGCCTTGTAAACACGGAAATAAATTACAATTATTTTTCTGTGCTACTCAAAGAGGGACCCAAGCATTCTGTATTTTCCAAGAAAACTCCCCACCAGTCTGAAAGATGACTTTTGTTTGGCTAAAGGCAAAAGATTCGGTCTGGTGTTATTTGCTGAATTTCTGCTCTTTTTAATTATTTATTATGTAAAAAGTACAGCCACTCACTTCTCCGATATCTTTATGTTGTCTGGTGTGATTTTAATGCTTGATAAGTTAAAACAGAATAAAAAACTTTACTGTTCTGAAAGATTAGCCAGCAATTTCTCTCTAGCCCTTAATGTCCTTATTCTTGGTGCTCTAGGACCCACATAAGTCAACAGGGCCAGTTTCCCAGGAATTTCCTTCTCTGAGCCTTTCCTAGGGACGTGGTGAAGGTCCAGCGTTTGCCCCAAAACAACAGAAGCTGCTTTACCCTCACAGACACTTCCCGTTCACCGAGACCATCATCACCACAACAGTCGCACCACCAAAATTGTACAGTCACGCAACAAAACAATTGTACGGTCTGGGTCCATGTACTTTTCCTTTGATTCCATTAATTTGGTTCACCTGAGTGAATTGCAAACAACTGAAATTGATTTCTTTCGGTTTTGTAAGCCAGGACCTGCGCAAAACCATGAACTTCCACAGCCCATGACAAATAAATCACTTTTTACCTCTGGAATTTCCCTTTGCTTTTCAGCACAAGCAAATCTGAAAAGCAGTTCCTCTGAATCTGTGTGTATGTATTAGCTGCTTCATTCTCTAATCACGCTGCTGTCAGATGGACTTTTCCCACATCCTTTAACCAGCCCTGTTGCCAATACCGGAGATGAACACGTACACAGGCATAAAGTGGGCTCCTGCACTCACCTGGTAGGACATGGTTGTGAGCTCCAAGCCTTGGGACACTCCTTTTTTCCTCCTACCCATGGACTTATCCAGAGCATGATGCAACTGCTGCCCAGCCCACAGAACCCAGCTTCTCAAGAACCAGTGAACACAGAGGAGGACCTGGGTTATGTCCTAATATGATGCTGGGCAGTGGTCAAAGTACAGACCTGCACCAGTTTGTCCCGATCTGCTGCTGAGCAGGGTGATACCGATGCGACCACACAGCTCCAACCCAAACCCTTGCTGGAACCAGCCTTGCACTACGCCTGGCTTTTGGAGAACCCAAAACATTTGCATAAGTGTTTATCTCACTTTCAAAATATTATGACTAATATCTTTCAGTACTTGAGGCTCTAACACAGCAAGTTACTTGAAACACAAACATAACTTTAAGACCACCAATAGTCACAATTAGCCTCGACCATAAATACTCTCAGATTTCAATGGAGCAATTTACATATGTAAATATGTAAGTAAGTACATCACCAAATCAGGCCTCAAGTCCCACAGCGTGGGATGCTGATATAAAAATGTAGTTGTTACGGTGAGACAAGCAGTCCCCAGCTTACCACCCAAGGGAAACATGGTGCCTGTGAGGTCCTTTATACATTGCTTTGGGAACAAGAGATAATCGCCAGTTTGCCAAAAAGAGCAAATGTCAGTCTTACCATCATTATATTATCTGCTCAGGACTGATGCCCTGAGCCGAAGGCATGGGAACATTAGATGGGACAGAGTATTTGCTTGGTCAGTCCAGATAAGGAATCTCATAAATTCTCTTGAGAAAAAGTCGGCCTTCTATAAACATTAACTTTGGTTTCAGAAGCTCTGCATGTCTCATCCTTCCCCAGACCTCACTGAGCCCTGTTTGGGAAATGCAATCCCATAGCACGGCTGCCCCATAGAAAGTGCAGTGTAAATTGGTCTCCATCTCCCTCCACTGCCCCCAGCATTCCTAGAAAGTTTAATAAATATGTAAAGCTCACAACTGCAGCCCTGCTATCCCCGATAGCTCGAGCATCTTCCGGCCATTGTACTTACAGGTTTTGCTAATCAGAGCAAACCAGGCTTGCAAATGAAATCTGATTAAGTAGTTTTCACCTCTGAAAAAGGGGATTAGCTAGACCTTTGATCCTCAGATATTGATTTGCAACTCAAAGGAGGTGTGACCTCAGCTGGACTTGCTTCTGGTCTCAGTCCCTTCCCCTTTCACTCCTCCTCCTGTTTACCAGAAAAAAATCAGTTCATGTCTTCTCACGTAGCCAGATCTAAAGGCTATTGAAAGCAATGGAAAACCACCCACTGACTTCAATGGGCTTTGGATCAGTCCCACAATGGCTGACTTAGCCCTTAGTCCTAGCCTGTTTCAAAGCCAGCAGAACCAATTTCCCATCAAAATGGCCAGAAGCTGGGAAGATATGTTCGCCTTTCAAACCTACAAATTCCACCTTTTTTTCCTCTCTTCCATGACAACTCTTCAGCTGGAAATGTCAAAAATACTGCTGATTTTTGCCTTGCACTCTGCGTAGAGTTGTTGCCTACCATGAGTGGAAGGGCTCTGAGCCAGACTTACCGATGCAATTAAAGGATAACTCCTGCAGGCAGAATAGGGAGCAGCCATCACCGTTGATCTTATTCATATCATCGCATTCTTCCCCCAAGTCTCTGTAGGCAGAGCAGACACATGCCAAAAGGGGTCAGGTGGCAAATGGCATCATCCCAATGATCGCTTCAACTCCTCTGCAGAACCCCAAAGCCCTGAAATCCACTACAGTGGCTTTCTGAGTTGACTCTTAAAATACTCCTCCCTTTCTCCTCCAGCCCTGACTTTCATCATGCCTGGTTCACAAGCTTGCCTGGGCACTTCTCTCCTGCACATGTGGATACCACTTGCTGTTCTCTGATGAGGATATGAGCAACTTCCTTCATAGCCAGTGTGGCTGCAACTCAGCAGGTGGGGAAAAAGAGAACAGGAATCTCTGAAACTCTTTGTATTAAATCTGGAAGGGCCAGACTGTGCCCCAGCATGGGAATAACAAGGCATAAAACCTGGTGCTGGACTATTCCAGGTGACAGAGCTCGGAGAAAAGCAGTCAATGGAGACCAGGTGGTGTTGGGAAACAGGCCCTGCCTTGCACCAGCCCACACTGTTGCAGTGGTGCATGGGGAGAAGAGTGCGAACCAGATGAGCAAGGGGCTGACGCAGCTGCGAGTAGGGCCAGAACCGACCAAGCTGTGACACAGCCTGGTTCCTGCTCGCTCCCGAGACAGCTCAGCTATTGTTCAGTGCTTGCTGCAAAGCCGCAAGTGATGTTTGAGGAATGTGCAAACATAACAGTAGGAGAAAAGTTACAGAAAGCAAAATTAATCTGTCTTCTCCACCTCTCTCTCCAGGACTGCCCTGCATTCATATGCTGTTAGACTCATTTGCTGTTCTCTTTGATTTCCCTGCCTGTTAAGCCTCACCCTGCAAATACTTGCTGCCAGGTGTATCATCTGATGGAGTTGTACTATGTGATTGCTGATCAGCATTATTTAAAAAAAATAATACTGGATGGATTAGGCACTTGCTTGTTGTTATTTCCATGGTTTAAATAATTAAATTATCTAATGTCAGGAAGCTTTGAAGCAGCTGGCCTTAAGGGCCTCCATAGTAAAACAATAAAACCTAACATAGTTGTGAATGATAGTTTTACATTTTCAGTGGGCTGGGGATTGGCAGCTGGTGAGAGAGAGGAGCTGATTGAGAACGTGCAACTCCCAGCACTCTCCCTCCCTCAGAGGCCAAATCCATCACCTCCAAATGCATCCAAGCTCCAGCAGTCGACCAAACAAGAGGTTGGACCAGCCACATGGCCCACCTCGAGGCAGGGGTTTTACCCTGTCCACCAACTGCTGGGCACATGGAACTTCACATGTAAAGACAGCACCAAAGGCTGTGTCAATTTTTCCAGCACTTACTTCAGCTCCATATAGGAAATGTCATATACGCATATAAAGATACAGAGACATGAACAAACAGCATAAACAGCATATAGCGTACTTTCATATCGATCCTGCTGTCTGGACTCCATTATCTGTATCTCTGTCTGTATCTGCTGGTGCCAGGATAGCAGGGCCTAAGTTGCAATTAAATGTCATCATCCTGGTAATCATCAAGCACATGAGTCATTATCTACAGATGAGAGCTAGCCTAAACTAAGGAGACATCAGAGGTCATCAATCCACTTTCTAGTTGCAGATTCTGGCTGAGGAGATGTGCCCAGATTTATCTGTTTGCTTGCTCCAGACTTACATTTGGATAATCCCGTCTCCACAGTATCCACTTCCCGAGATATACACAAGTGCGGGGGAAGGCTCGCTCTCCTCCATCCCAGAAACAATGACGACCTGGTATGTGTACGTGGTCCTGTCGCTCAGCTCCCTGCAAGACGAGAGGAAATGTTAACTGGTCAGTACAACAAAGGCAGTAGCAAAGGGCGCAGAAGGAGGTACTGAAATGGAGGGTGGGTGGCAAAACCACAGATTTTACTTCAGTGAGGTCCTCAGAATATTGCCACTTCATTTTGATGGAAATAATTTTTGGTTGGGTGGTTTTTTCTTGTGAGCACAATTGGCACTCACCTGCGTCCATGCCTGATTCTTTCACAGCTCTGAAACAGGTGCAACTCTTGACTGTTTGACAGATAAACTATGTGCTGATGCAAATCACACAGTTTGGTGCGTTGCTGCTTTCATCTACAGCCACTGCAGAGATAGCCATGCCCTGACACCATGGCAGTGCATCCATCCTCACCAGGGGCGGGGGGAAATGGTAACAGCATCACTACAGTCAATATTACCACAGTGTTTGACAAACTAACCCTGTGCATCCCTGTGCTTAGTCCCCGCGCAATTCTGCTCCCGTCTCCCCACAGCAGGAACAGTGCAAGGACCTGCAAGTTCAGGGCACAGCTCATTTAAGGAACTTAAAACCACTCTGCAAACACTGATTACTTCCTCAGCAGCCCTGAGCTCAATCCAACTGCAGCTGGAGCCAGAGGGAATTTGCCGATTGATTTAAGACAGAATTGGACTGGGGATGTTTCAGTGATAGATAAATAACTTATCCACTTTGCATATGGGTATTAAAAACAGTGGAGTTAAAAAGAAGTTTTCTTCCTCTCCAAGAAAGCACAAAAAATAGGGTCCAGACAAGAGCACTAGATCATGGTATTAGCATCCAAATATGCACAGAAAGAATTAGCAAACTGTTACATATTTATGCAAAGCCATAATTACCTAAATCCTGTGCATCTGTTAATGAGGAATATTTTCTTATATGCAATACAGAAATAATATAAGCCTAATATAAATGTTTAGCTCTTTTACAATGTCTATTACATTATCTGAACTCAAAACGTTCCACAAAGAAACTCATTACCATTATCCTCATTGTGCTGATTTGTAAAGCCATGGAGTGGCAAAGGCAAGATGATGTTCTCAAAGTCATCAGTCAGGCTAATTGCAGAGCCCATAGTGCAGCCCAGCTCTTTCCTAACCCACACCAGTCCTCTACGAACTGTGCTCACATTGCTCCAATTACTGACAGTAATATACATGTCCTTTTGTCACAGAAACTTGGTCAAAAAAGCTTGTACTAACGAACTGTGTACTATGACAAGATGTATCTACTACACAGAGCAACAGAGCCATTGAGGCAGATATCAGTGGGCTATAGTTACTGGAATCTTCAAGTCTGTGAAATAAGTATCTCCTTATGACATTCATTAAATTAACAAGCATGACTTAAACTCCAATATCACACATTAGGTTTTACAACAAAGCTGTCGCTCATGGGTACTGTGCCTGCAAAAGAGTGAAAGAACTGCACACGAGCAGCACTGGGAATTGATTCCCTGTTACCACACGTGAACAGGGGGCTGAAACTCAGTGGAACAAAAGCACAACACAACTGGCTTTTCCATTGCTTCTTCACCTGAGTCCTGTTGGCAACAGGCCATAGCTATTAGCTAAATTTGAGGATTCAGGTAGCACAAACATTATCTAAATTTGCCTGCAGACTAGGGAGACATTTACCCAGATACTGGTATGGGTGTTTATTCAATCAAAGTGAAAAATTTCAAACTTCTGCGCTTTGGACTTGTTTAAACCAACTGTTTTAAAAAAAAATAAATAAATTATAGGAAATCACTTAAGAGGCCAAATGCACACTAATGTATAATACTGAGGGTATTCTCTAGATTTTACTCTCGGTTAAATCAACTTATTAAGACAGGAAGTTTCTGATATATAGTGATGAAATCAAAGCAGGGGCAAGCTTTGATTATCAAAGAGCAGTTATTCCTCAAGTTCTTTCTTCGAAACCATTCGTAAAATATTTAAGATTAACAAGTACACTTGCAGAAATGTGGATTTTGTCACTGGGGATCTGCAAACCACAAAAAAGGTTCAATTCTTAGAAAAGACTGTTAACAAATGAATAGTTTGGGCAGCTATAACAGCTACAAAATAAACAAATCCATGCTGCATCCTGATGTGCTGAGTTTACATGCACAAGTGCAAGATAATAATTTTCAGACTCTCGTTTTACCCAATACCCATAGGTGATGGGCAGGCATCTGGCTCACAGCAGAAAGTGTGCATCTGCGAGTGTTTCAGTACATGGGAGTGTTTGTGTGTGCTTGTGTGTACAAGTAAGCAAACGGAAAACAGGAAAAGTTCCTATTTGTTTATGTACGAGGCGGGAAGTTGGCAGAACATAATGGAAGACGACACAGAACTAAATTAAGCATGGGAGAGAATATGGTGTTTGTGAATCATTAGGTGACTGGAAATGAATGCGTCTGTGGGTGAATAAGACAGAAAACTGGAAATGAAAGTTATTAGGTGGGGAGAGCTCTGGCGTATTTAACTGTATGGACCATGAATGCAAAACTTCATACAGGGAGAGGACTCTGTGGATGCGGGAGTGGAGTGATGCTGGCTTTGTGGCACTGGGCTTGAGTCTAATCTCTCATCTGCTACACGCTGGTGAACAGAGATTTCCAGCTGCAGCCTTATGCTCTTGGAGGAAAGTTCTTGGAGAAGTGATATGTCCTGACAGGCAAAAAAAAAAGGCCGTTTCTTCTCCCAAAAAAGTGGTAAGCAAAAATCCTGACTCCTTAGACATACATTTAGGTATTTGCACAGTCTAGCTTCTCTTACTTCTAAAAAGCTTGAGTAGAAAATAACCATTAGCTGACCAGAGCACCAGAAAGCCACCTTAGAAACTCAAAACTCAAGCCACTGTGCTTTCAGCTCACTCTAGCCTGATGCAACTAGTGGCAAAAACCTGCCTGAGCTGGATGCAGCATTTCACATCTCAACAACTGGAACCTGAGATACTTATATCCTCCTGAACTGTTAAACATATCATATCGGCAGGCACTGAGAGTTTTAGCATTCCTTCACAGTACCCACATTTCGGAAAAATATAACTGCTAAAGGGACGCTACATGCAACACTTTGGGCAGTCATCCAGTACCACAGCGAGGGAGGGAGGAAGGAAAGCAGGAAACAAAGAAGGAGAGAAAAAAGAATTTATTCTCTCCTACAAAGTTATGGGACACCAAGGTCGATATTACAGACTGTATCTGGAGATGTCAGCAAAACAAGCTCTGCTTCAAGTGGTGATAAAAATGTGATTTTTGACTGTTTATATTTTCTCTCCCGCCTTCCCTCAGAGCTGATGGCACACTAACAGTGATATTATGCTCTTTTCACTTAGTTATCGGGCAAGCCCGACACACGCCAGCTTTGTACGGTGCTACTTAAGGAAGTGAGACAGAAGAACATCTTTAACATTAAGGATGTGAACAAACACCCTTTTAAATTTATATCTATGGTCTTTTAATGACCTTTTGAGAGCAGAGTAAGCCGCATTGATCGCTGCAGCTTCCGCCCGTGGGGAGGCAGTCTTATTAAAAAGCAATGACTCAAGCCCTCTGCTTCGAGGGGAAATTAGGACGTGTTGTGTGAAATACCACGAGGGCAACTCTCCTGTCTGCTGTGGCGAGTGACAGATCCAGGGTCAGAAATATAAATCCCTCTAATTCTTTTCCTGTTTTTACTGGGGAGGCTGGGCAGTTGAGTTAATCTTCTTGTGTCCCCCAGGCAAGGGACCTCTGCTTTCAGTTTGAGTGTTCCTGTAAAACTTACAGGAAAAATGATACCTCTGGGAAGTACTTTTCTACTCAGATCAAGGTGGGTTTAAAGGCTCATTGAATTTACAGAAGCAACAAGCATGCCCTCAGTGACAGCAGACCTGCATGGACTGACACTGCCCCAGCCCTGCCTGCAATGTGCCCACTGTTGGGCTTCTGCATCTGAGGACACAACACGGCACTTTAGATGCAGCAAAAGCACCGAGGGAAAGCAAATATCTCATGCCACTCTCCCTCTACTACAATGGCATATATGTTTTTCCTACTACAAATAACAGCAGGGAGGGTTTTTATACAGCAAAGTCTTGTTTTCAACAAAATTGAAAATAGCCTCAAGACTGATCTCAGCTTGTGCCCTATGAAAACATAAATGGCCAGAAAGCAACGAAAGCAGAGTGTTCCTGTTATCTAAGGACAAGATGACAAGGTCTTAGGCATCCCCAATTAAATTATGGCTGTCACAGGCACTGTCATGTGAAACAGGTAAATTCCGCACCTCAAGTGTCCTCACAAAGGACCCATCTTTCTTTGACCTAAATAGCCACCAAACTCTTAAGCCAACAGATGCGGTTTCCTGGACAGCTCTCTGCAGTGGAGAACGAGTCCCAGTCTGCCAGCAGTGTCACTGTTTCCCTCTAACACCATTGCTTTTGCTCTTCTTCTCTAGCACGGAAGCCTTGCTGAACAAAACAGGAAATCTGCTGGCAGCAAATAGCAGTGAGCTCACATCTTCACTTGTTGAAATGCTTTGGATCAGCTGCTTAAGGTGTACCAAATACAACAACATACAGAAAAGCCAAAGGTCTACACCATCTCCTGTCCTGTCATCTGCAGCCTGGAGCTGTCCAGGCCATTCCCCACAGCCTGCTCACAGCCACTGAAAACCACAACATCATTTACAGAGGCTCTGAAATACCCCAAATATTGACTTACTCAGTGGTGAAGCATTGCACTGCTCAGACACGTTTAGAGTCTCCCAGTCGCAGGCACTGAACTGAGGTTTGATGTTTCTAGATTGGAGCAGCTAACCCTTCTCTCTTCATTGCTAATTAGAGATTGGGTCATCAATCTGCTCTGGCTTTTCCCTCTTGGCAATGTCACCATGGTGTCTGCAGGCTCCCCCATCCTTAGGTGCTCCAAAAGCAATTGATTAAGCCAGGGGATGAGGTAGCTTTAGAGCAAAAATAGTTTTGCTCCCCAACTCCTGTCCTTTTTCCTGCATTGACATCGATTGTTCACATATGACCATTTTCTTCTTGTATCTCCCCTCTTGCACATGCTCCCCCTTGCCTTGTCTTTCTTTCTTTTAATAAAAATGGCATGAAAAGCACGGCAGAAGATAATGAAGAGAATTCCTGCCTGGCTCTGGAGTCGGGAGAGAGGAGGGGTGGGATGCTGTAAACAAAAGAAGGACGTCAAAAATCCCGAGCTCTTGCGACGGGCTGTTTTTTCAGCTGTGGTCCGATCTCTTGCTGTTTGGATAAGCCCAGCGTCATGGCAGGTGCAAAGGCCTCAGAACAAGTCTCCTGCCTCTCTCTCGGATGCCGAGCTGACTCAGAAGACTTAAATGCCAGGGAAGTGGCCTCGGAAAGACTTTTCTCTCTACCCATGATGAGATAGGTCCCAACAGGGGAGGTAGGCTTGCTCTGTGCCCTCTGGATTTGCTTACAATTTGTTTATTTACAGACAAATCAAAACAGAGCAGTTGAAGTATTAGAGGAACACTCATAGGCTGGATGGGAGAGTGGGGACTGGACAGAGGATTTCTGCTGCCAAATCCAGTTTAAATCTGCACTGGGTGTTTCTGAGGAAGAACGACAGAGCAGCCAATGATCTGAATGGGTCCTTGGTGGGGTACATTCTGTACCATGAGGTGGCTCTGCTCTCTGAAGCTCAGACTCTCACCACCCAAAGCATCAAGCCCTAACTCAACTTTTGCTCCTGACTGTATGAGGAAGGCATCTTTAAGAACACCTTAAAAAACACCTTACCCATTAACAATATCACAAGACCCCACCTATTTGAGATTGAAGTCAAAAGTTGAGGGATACAATCTATTAGGAAAAGGAAAATAGCCTCTGCTCAACGAAATACTTCTATGAGCCAAAGTCACCACCACCTCTCATAATCACCTCTGCTCTTGCTTATGGTGATGTAAATCTCAAGTAACTTCAGAGACCTCAGTAAAATACTCCAGATTTAAACCACTGCAACTCAGCTGCTTCACTGTTCCTCTGAGTTGTGAAGGTCTGCACTCACTGCTCAGACCAGCTCCCTGCCTGCACAGGATGTCCCCGCAAAGGACTACAACCGCGGCTGTCCCACCTCTGCTCTGAAACCCTGGTTAGGTCCTTAAACACCCTGAACATTTGTCTTTTACACAGAACGCTCTCTTCTGTCCTCCATGCAAAACCCGTAAGTTTTAAAAGTAGCAAACATATAGATAAATATGCAACTGATTAACTCCAGCAGACTTGGATATAATCATCCAGGTATTTGTCCTGGTACCAATTTAAAACACAGTAGCACATTTAATAAAAAACAAAGTTTACAGCCAAGGCCTTCAAGATATTTCTTGGTTTTTCTCAAGAGAAAAAAATACGTCAACAGATAATTTTCTACTTTCATGTTTAAAAAACAACAACCACAATGATTATGAATTTTTAAAGTGGATTATATGAATGGAGGATCTAAATGGGATTGGGTTACAAATCCCAGGATAAAATAAGTCCTAGAGGCCCAGGGCCTCACGTGGGTGTTTGCACTAGACAGGCAATTTCACGGCAGCACACAGGTTAAGTGTCGGAGCACCTGGTTGCTATTAGAAGTAGGAAGGGAGGGGGTGAATCTGTTGTGTTTGCTTCTTCACTGCTGAGATCAGACCGAGATGGAGCCGAGATGGGAGCACTTCTCCACATGAAGCTCAGATGCAGCCACTGCAGAAGGGAAGGCTGTTAAATTTTGAGTGAGGAAGGAAAGATCTGGGACATGAAATGTAGAAAGTTCTATTTCCAACTGGTGGAAGCCATCACTTCTCTATTGATTTCAAGGGAATGGTGCCAGTATCCACCACCTGAGGACAGTGCTCTGGTGTACCAGCATGGCAGGGAGAAAACAGTAAGAGGACTTGCAGGCAGGTTAGGACAGGTTAATTGCTTTAGAGGCCATTGTCGTCACTGGTGAACCTTTGCCTGTTGCATCGTGCCTCTCGAGGAGCATTGCTGGATTACTCACACCGTTAACGACATCCTGGCTGTGCCGTGACTTCTCCGTGCAGGACCGCCAGCGGCAACACCCGTGCAGGCTCCAGTTCTGGTTCAGACCACACTGCAGGAGAAGTGCCTGATGCACACTCTGTGCAGGGTTTGGGACTCCACCAACCACCCCTCAGCTTCTGGATGTCGATTGTTCATCACTGGGGCTGGGAGCACTTTGGCTGCTACCCTCAGCCCCATGCCAGTTCATCAGGTTTGGCTCTCCCCGTGGGCAGAAGGCTCTTCCCAGTTTAGGGCTATCCACTTGGTAGAGTAACGTTCTTCAGCTTCTCTGAATCCAGGCCTGAACTCTAGGGTCTCCTTCCAACAGACCTGAATCAAGACCTAATTTTCAGAAGTTCATACCCTTCTGTTTCCATGTAAGCCCACCAAAATGGTAAACAGAACCATGGGAGCAGACACAGTGCCTGATCCAAAGGCTCCTGTAGCCAGTGGAAGTTATTATGTGCATTTTCAGTAGGGCTTAGATTGGGCCCCAAGCAAGCACAGATGTTTGCAGTTTTCTCTGGTTTCACCTCTACCATCCCTCCTTGATGAAACTTTGCTTTAGAGGGTGAGGGCACAGGGGCTGTGGCACTCCTGAGGCACTATTCCTTGGAAGGAGGAAGGGAGCCTACAGGTATACATGCATATGCGTGAGAGAGACGTATGTGCTGTCATATATGCTGCACAGCAGAGCACACAGAGACGGGTGAGGAGATGAGGTGACTATTCCAAAGGAACATTTTGTCATTTCCCTCCTTAGGGGCTGTGTGTTTTGCCTTAAGCCGCTTCAGATTATGAGAAATCCTACTAGCTGGTCTCCAGTGGGATCTTTAATGGTTTAATAACTGAACATTACTGAACATATTTCCACTAGCCTCTTTCTAAAATCCCATCATGAGCTAATTTCCTCTATTGTCATTACATCTGCAACTGGTCTTACATTTCAAAAAAATCCGTACCGCTGTGAATAAATAATCTCGTTTACTGCACTAAGCTCTCATGGCCAGTATTTTTAGTAGCAGCTGATAATTTGAGGTGTCCAATTCCAAGCACCCTCGCTGGGGTACAATTTGCAAAGAAGAATGGGCTTTATTTCCACCTTGCCCCTCCTGTCAGAAAAAGCTCCAGGAAAAAGCTGGAACTGGGGCATTGGCACAAACATACATTCATCACTATACAGTCAAAAAGATGCTGGCCAGAAAGACTAAGATCAAGTTGGGGTGAAGCAATACCCCGATGGGTGCTTTGGGCCCGCGGTGTGCTCAGTGTATTGCAATAATACCTCTAAAGGGTTTCTGTCTTGTCTGTTGCTGAATCCAACAAGGTATTAAGGACAGCACAGGTATTTTAGTGTTACTGCAGCATTGTTTTCAAATCCTTGCCTGGTTGAGTGTAGCTCCAAATTTAATAGGGACTTGGAATTTATTTCCTAGGAAAATATATTAAAATAAAATGCCCAGGAAATGATCAGGCCAACAGTTCAGTAAAAGTAGCAGAAAAAAGCTGTACTGGCTGACACTGCTGATAAAAAGGTAGGTAACACATTTCTGCTTCTTCTGCGGTATTTGAGGCTCACTCCAAGTTTTACAAGAGAGTTATTTTTAAATTGTTGCATAACATATGTCTGTCCAATATTTCTTTCCTCAATCAAGCAAAGAAAATGCATTTGTTATTCCTGGGAGATTTCTGGTGCTTCTTATCTTATTTAGAGCCCAAAATAAAGATGCACACAAGAAGGCAAACATCAGAGAGAAATTATTATCCATGAGATAATGCACAGCCTAATTTACCACATATCTGAGACTGTTTCACCTGCAATAAATTATTTTGCCCAGCAGGAAAAGTCCCATTTGACCTTCATTTTTTATTTTTTTTTCCTGCAGCTGAAAACTCTGCTACTACTTCTAGGTTGTGAGTTCAAATTCCACCCTGGCTGGGAGTGATTAAATATATCCATTTCTAATAGTATCTATTTGGTTAATAATAGGACAGCAGTTAGTGTTGACTTTTTCAGGGACACTTGCATGTGGCTAAGCTGTGGTGATACCTCTCCGCAGCCTCTGTGTATCACCCAAGTGGTACATTGGAGACATGAATCCCATGTCACAGCGATCCTTGGGAAATCCCTGGCTGAAGCAGAGCTGACCCCAAAGCAAAGTCCCATTCCCCAAATGGCACTGCCTCTTTCCATGCTTTCAAGTGATTTCTTTGAAAGAAGGCTCTTTCAGAGCAATCTCGCCCTTCAAAGGTAATCCCAGGCTTAAAAATTCTTCTGGGCTGCCCTGTCTCAGGAGCACAACCTCATAAAGATATAAACCCGCCCTTCCTACCTTATTCTTGCATCATGTGCGGCCGAGCCAGAACAGGAGCTACAGATTTTGTCAAGTGCCAGCTATAGTTACAGCGTTACATAAGAAACCGCAACAGCAAAGAATCACAAACCTATCACTACAGCTGGCACCAAATGGAATCTTCGCACAGGCTCAGCAGAAAAGCTGCCTACTGAATGGGCACAGACCGTCAAATTGTTCTTTCTCTTCTCCAGGGCAGGGTTAAGGCAATTTGGCAGAGAGTGGTAAGGGAGAAAATTGCTCTATCTGTTCTGTGTGTAGGGTCAGGAAGCAGGTTTATTCTTTCGCAAAGATAACCTGGCACCTTTAATGAAGAAAGCAAGAAAGAAGGAAAGCCATCAGAATGTGGCTTCCAGCTGTCAAGTCACATCAGCCAAGTAGAGATGTATAATCCCTGAGAGCAGCGGCACTGCTGGCCTCTAACATTTCATTGTGAGCTCTTTGAAAGAAGGCACCTGGCGTATTTCTTCTGTAAAACGCCCGGCACGCTACTGGCAGCTATAAATAATAACAAGAGCTACCTCGATATTTAGCAGCACAACATATGTGAAGAAAAGATGCAGGAACAGTAGATAGAAAAGAAGCAGCTTTCTTCTTCCTGGCTTATCGAGCCTTTGGTGTAGAGCAGGGGTACACACTCCTACTTGGCGCAGGGAGCAGAATCAGTCACCCCTGCTGCCTCCCTGTCCCACTCCAGCTCCCCTTGCCATGCAAGCCAGAGAAGAGATCACACTGCTTGGGAAACAGAAGAATTTCCCCTGGGGAATGTTGGCGGTGAAGATGCTGCTGGATGGAGGACTCTCCTTCCTACCAGCGCTTTGCCACTGTTAGGGTGAGATGAGCCTATGACCAATCTCACGCTGTTGGAAGGGAAGATGTGGGGCAGGCAGTCATTTTATATTTTTTGTTCTTTCATCATGGGAAATTTCCAGGTTCATTAAGCATAAACAGGGCAATCAATACTGGCTGCATGAGGAAGGAGCTGACAACACAGCCAAGGCTAGACATGGCCTCGGAGAGCTGTGGAGATGGATGATGCCTGAAGTGGATCTCCAGCACTTCTG
>NW_010199847.1:100288-104344 GCF_000695765.1 Mesitornis unicolor
CGTCGTCCTACACCAGCTGAAGATTAAACTTCACAACTGTGCCAAAACTGACCACAGACAGCTCTGACACTCAAAGCCCTTCACTGACACGTGGAGGCTTTGGACAGTGACAGCACGGCCACAAATCCAGCTGGGAAACTAGGGTCAGAGAACAAAATTTGAAACATATACTTCTTAATGCGAGGCCTCTGGATGAAGAACTAGGCAAGAACTAGGTACTACAGTACTTGAAACTGAACATTATAAGGGGAAGAGAAACCTGGTGGGACAGGAGGGTGGTTTGCTCTTCGGGAAAGCTCAAAATAGCTTTGCCCATGCAAACGACTGATAGGGAAGCTCTTAGGAATGAGCAAGAAAGCATGAATAAAAGTAAATCTGTTCATGTCGAAGCTTGGTAAAAGTGTTTTTGCTGGAGATGAGCTGTAAACTTTTATATATATACAGATATGGATCTCTAATATACTACTAGAGCGAAATAATATGGAGATTTATGTAATTATGGGAAAGAAACCTCCTATATGCAGACTAGAGAACAAATGCTTTTAATGATGGCAGGTCTCTGCTACTGCTTAGGTGTGAGAGTGGGCATCAAGTGCTTAGGGACACAACAAGAGATGACACTATATTGCACTTCTAGTAGCTTTAATAGGCTGGATTGAAAGAGAAATTTGAATGAAAATGGGAATTTGTCTTTCAGCTTCCACTCCGAGGTGAACTAAAAAACACTTCCTGCAAATAAAGTTCTTAACTCCAAAAGTCTAACTCTCTGCAGACAACACAGAATTGGTAAATAGCCTAAGCCAACACAGAGAAGAATGGAGTTATAATGTAGAAATGAGTAATTTACAGGACTGGATGCCTTGAAATGGTGCATATGTTAGTATAAAACAATATTATGCATTAAGAAATTCAGAATAAGCCAGGATCTTCATTGCAAGTGAGAGAGGAAGAAACAGTTGGTTGTACTTATTCAATTGCAAGACAACTATGAACCATCAGTGGGAGGTATCCGCAAAAAAAGGCATACGAGGTTCTTGCACGCATCAAGGCAAGGCATTTCCAGGGTAGCTATGCAAGTCTTCGTGCACAAGGACATCTGGAATACCATATACAGTCCTAAAGCCTGTTGGGAGTCCAGATGTGTAGCATGCCGATATCGCACAGACAACCTAGCAGTTCTTGCAGATAAATCTGGGCATGTAAAGTGCTTTCTTAACATTTCAGCCCTATCTTAGATACTCCCCAATATTTCCTGGCATATAATGAGAGGTTTGGCATGGTAACTGTGGAGGAGGGGTAAGCAGAAGATGGTGATAATATGGGATTCAGCTTCTGGTATCGGGAGAGTATCAACCCAGTGATCTGTATCTTGTTTGGGTGTAAATATGGTGTTAATTATCTTCATGACAGATGGATCTGGCAATTCATTTCAGCTGCTTTAGATCATACATTCCTCTGGCTGGTAGACCTTCAGAAAATAGAGAAATAGATCTTCAAGATGAAGGAAGGAATGCCATAACAAGGACAGATGTTGCCACAAAATTTTAGTGTTGCATTCAGCAGGGACTTAGGTCTACATATCATCATTGTGATATTCATACTTTCCCAGTCCTCTGTTCAGCTGGGCTTGTGTCATGTAAATGCAACTTTCCTATTAAGGTCAGGGGCTAAAAGGCACACCAATAATTGGCTAGAATAAATTATTGCTCATTAGGAATTGCCACTGTGGATTCTCCGGTCTCTCTGCTTGTTCATATTTGTAGGAATTTACCAAATATTTCACACACATTCAGGCTAGGATCTGATTTCCATCTCCTTCAAATACTCATCACCTGGAGTTTCTGACAAGTCACTTATCACATGGCCTCCCAGCTGGATACCGGCAACAAATGGCAAATGCATCGATAACCCAAAATTTGAAACAAAACAGTTGTTTCAGACAAAGTTCAGTGCTGAAGTACATGAAACACTAAGGACCCATGAACCATGCCACAGCCTTCCAATTATCTGCGATCTTGATGATGGTAATTTCTCAGTCATTCTGCAATCACTCAAAGAAGCCCCAGTGAGATCGGCACTTCACTGTCTTAGGTGTGGAGTTAAACCACAGTAAATGACATGGAGTTTGCAAGCTTAGCACTGAATGGAACTACAGACAAAAAAACCACAAAAATATTTAAAAATCTTGAACTTGCTTAAACAACTCACACAGATGACAGTCAGTCCACTCCAACTATTACTGAGCAACAGAAAAAGTTTAGCCATAGAAGGCAGGTGTAAAATAGTTAAAACTGAGAAGAAAATCATGTTCCGTATATAAGAAAATGCAGGTTTCTCTCTCAGTCTCTCTTTCTCCTTTCTTTTTCAAGTCTGAATGCAGTATCTCTAGGTGTCACTCAGGTACTAAAGCTCTAGTCAGTGTAGGAACGGCTCAGATGAATACATTGCAGGATATCATACTTCTCAGTGATGTTCAACTCTGCAAAACCAGAACTCGCACCAGGGCTTCATGCTGGGATTCTTGCGAAGGCTATTTCAGGCAATGTCTTTGTCTTGTACAAGCCTACAGGTTAACAACACAAAGATGACTTGATCCATCACTGTCCACCACATTTTGAGGTTTTTCCTACAAAGTCTGTGGCAGAAAAGTTGGGGCAATTTCCGATTCCAAGAAACTTTTCCAGTTATTCTGACAGCTTTCCAAAGCTAACCTCAGCAGCTCTTGGCTTGGCCTGCTGCAGGGGTGAGTGTAGATCACACTGGCACATCCAGCTGCAAATTTGACTACTGAGAGAGCAATGGGGAACATGAGCTGCTCCCCTCAACACCTGTGAGACCCTCAGGAGAGCTTCTCATTGTGGGCACTCTCTTCTTACTGAGCTCTTAAAAAAAATCAGCAGTTGCTACAAAGCAACGCAAGAGCAACGATTACTTTCCAACCACAACGCTGTAAGCGTTACAGCACTATAGTAAGGGCAAAGTGAGGGGAAAACAATTACCACGTTCAGCGTTGTGACTATCTTGCACGTTATTTCTGGAGAACAGCCAGAGTGAAACACTTTACGTAAAAGCACAGCCTGAATTTTGGATTAAATTGTGAGCTGAGACTTTGAGATTTGCAGATGAGGCTCCTTCCTTATCACTCGCTGCAGTGTGAAGACTCAGCAGTTCTGTGCTGCACCTGGTCTGACCTCTTTTTTTCCCCACTGATTTATTTAGCTTTCTGTTCTCTTCCTAGGCTCTGACTCTCATTTTGTATCACAGATACACGCAATCCTGGCTGATCATACTCAGAGGAATTGAATGTATCTTGCCTGGTTTCTGTAAGGTCCAAGGATAAGGTCCAGTCCATTAGTAATGTTTGTTAGCGTCAGCTTGAGCCAAGAGCTTAGATTAAAATTCAGCCTGAGAATAGAAGGTTTGGCATTATTTTGCATTTCTTAATAAAAGGTTTCCACTGTTATAGTTATTTACTCTCCTCTGTGGAGCACCCAGTGCTGACTAGGCAAGGGCTATCCATTAAAGGCTCTTTCTCCTCTCAGCTTAAAGAGAAGTTCCCTCTCTTTGACGGGAAGAAGGTAAGAGAAATTAATTTTTCTTTCAGCATCGTCACACCTGGGGAAAGGATCTTGCTCACAGATAACAGTGCAAGCAAATATTTTCTTTGGGAGAAAAAGAGAAAGTGAAGATCAAGGTCAGAGGAGGCAAGAGCAAAGATAGGCGCCTGCCTTCAAAATAACCTTCCATAGAACATGTGGGGGTGCCATTTTATTTAAGATGGAAAACATCCAGAAACATAAAGGAGGGGTGACTGGCTTGGGGCTTACAGAGAGATAAAGGGGCTGCAAAGTCTGGTTGCACAGATATGCTGAATTCCAGCTGTACAGAATGAGATGGACGGGCAGATGCATACAGGTCGAGAGAAACTGCATTTACCTACATATGTTATGTAGGACCACAGCCCAACATCTCTGTCCCTGACTTCCATGAAGCACCTTCTCTCCTTCCTGATGATGGAGACCAAGGACTGTGGCCGCCGTTCAAACAAGGAGCTAA
>NW_010199847.1:104375-121365 GCF_000695765.1 Mesitornis unicolor
GTGGCTACTGTTCACACAAGGAGCTAATGGAAAATTAATCTTGCCTTTACATCTACCATGTAAGTACAAGCCCATGCAGAGTTTCAGCGAGTTTGCTGCATCTCAAGGTATGGTCCAGCAGCAGCCTGGACATACAGCATCAGCCTACAGATCTGCATGACCCTCCTTCAACAGAGGATAGGGGTCAGTGCTGTGCACATGTGCATATGAGGATAAAAACATCACTGCACTTCAAACACATGCAGAAGTCCTGAATCAAAACCAACTATGAATGCTTAAGAATCTGCATCCTTGACTCCTCAACCAGTGACTAAAAACTTCGTTTTAGCTTTCCAAGCGTCTCATCACAGCTCATTGCCAGGATTTTCCGTGTAGTCTCTGGAAAGACATAGAGAGCCTGAGGCCAGCCAGATGCAAGGGTTTGGTTGAGTTGACTGGGTCAGCCTCCGGGAGCACCCGTTTCTGTTCTACTGATCACAGGTAGAGCCCAGAAAGACTGATGTAAATTTTATGTCTGATTTTTAGCTGGCTATGTAACTAGGTGAGACACACAGACAGGTACACAGGTACAGCAATGTTACCGCATATGGTTTATTCAATGACGCACAGGAAAACTCTCATTAATCCCTGGCTACTGATTTAATTATTAGAGCACCTTTTCACTTCAGTTAGCTATAAGCTAGAAGTGACACACAAAATCACAATAAAAGACAAAGGAATAGGACTCAGGATACAAGTTAAGTTTGGAGGTTTTCTTTTTTTGCTTCTTTTTTTAAATTTTATTTTCCCATTTTGTTATGAACTCAAAACTGGACCTGTTTCTGTGGGAACTTGTGCTAAGGTATGCAAATATTTCAAACCAAACCAGTCCCATTTTCCAATGAGAGTGGGCCAGGTTTCAGGCAAAGATGCTTTCACAGCAAAACCATGGGAAAATTCACCATTTTCCACATTTCCAATATGCCAATATTCATCTCATGTTAAGTGCCAGCACTTGTTGGAACAAGGCTACAACCCAAGAAAGCACTTAAGCACATGCTTAACTTTCAGCAAACTCACAACCTCAGTGATGTCCTGGGTCTTGTTTATACATTCATTATTGTTAGTTACCTTGAATTTTTAAATCCGTAGGGACAATTTGCATCTTCTGAGCTGTATAATTGGGCCATGAAAGGGATGGTAGTTCGTGATTACTGAATTGTTAATTAATCAGTTTTATTATATTTAAATATGCTTTAGAAGACCATAATGATGTATGCTTCCTTGATATTAGCTGTACTAATCACATCATCTTTTCTAAATTAGAGTGCAGTTTTCTTAGCAGGTTTCCTTTTATCTGGTGTTCATTTTTCAAAAGAGCTTCATGTTGTTCCCACAGATGAGTGAATCATTTCCAGGGAATCGTGTTATGCAAAAGATATTTTTCTTGTTGCTGTAGAATGCCTACGGGTAGACCATGGGTCCCTTTGAAAATGTTAAATATTTTGAATTTGGTCTTTCCTCAACAATCACATGTTCTTTGACTAGATGAGCATAACTGCATCTGGGAAGAAACTCAGTCCCTACAACAAACCAGTGTATCACTACATTAGAGCAATCTTGCTCCAACACAATTTGCTTTAGTGACACATAAAAGCAGAAAACTGAAGCAGCTGAAATACATTTATATACCTGAACATGCAAGTGTATCTTTTTGCATTCTTTCTTTAGCAGTCAATTGGTGCTCCAGCCCTAAAAGCCATTCTGTCTCCTCCTCCATCAAAATACTACTTTCAAAAGATTTCTAAGGAAATGATGACCACGTTACTCCAGAGGTCCTCATTTAGGTTATCCTAAACATTTAACTTATCATAGCTCACGTAATTTGCAATATCCTTTCTGGTTAAACACAGCCTGAATTTCCATGTCTCTGCACAACTAGTCTGGAAATTTCTCAGTAACTATCTGTGAAACCTCAGGCTATTTCACTTGAGCTCCAGGTTTCAGACAGAAACTATGAGACCATCCTCTCTTGGTGATAACGGGTATTTCTATCTAGTTCAAAATCCTAACAATTCATTCTGAAGCTGGACATTAACAGGAAGAGAAGAAAACAGGTTATTGTTTTTTCTCTGGACAGGTCTATTCAGGTGTCTGGCAAGCAGTACTTACGTGTCAACAAATCTCCTGCTGAGGTTTGAGACGACAACTGGAGATCCAGACTGGAAAGGAGGGTCCCGAACCACTTTGTACTGGATGGGTTTGCAGTCAGCGCACAGAGTGCTGTGGGGGACAGAGCTCAGCATGGCAGCATCAATTTCCAGGTGCTCATCCAGAGTGTAGATCTGGATCCCATACACATCCTCGCCCACTTGTCCTGCATCCAGCTTTATGGTCAATGGGATGTCACAAAAAACGTTCTGTGGCCCGAGAGAAATGTTTTTCCCGCTGATGGTGAGCAACTTGATGTCATTCACTGCTCCACTGGAGTCCCAGTCTGGGGAAACAAATGTCACCCAGACTGTGAGGGACTCTGGAGTCAGGGGATAATGAAACTCCAGCTGCAGGTAGCAGCCTTGAGGCTCTGGACAGGCTGGGGGCACCGTGTGTTGGTTGACTGCCGAGTTGGGGCTCCATGTTCTGACACTGGATTTACAAGGCTGCTCTACATCAGGGTGCCCTGGAAGGAAAGAAGCAAGCAAAGACAGGGGACAAAAGAAGTTAGAGAACATGGTTTATCATTGGCATCAGTCTTGAAAGACAGACTGGTGGCAAGAGAACATATCAGCCCAGGAAACCAACTATTTTCTTGAGCAGAATCTGCATGGCCAGCATGGAGAGGAGGAAGATAACACCAATGTCTTCTGGACAGGTAAGAGATGCAAACCCAGTTAAAGTGCCCAGCTGGAGTAGACACCACCCAACATATACTGTGTGAGGGCATCTGGTCCTGTATTTGCTATTTTTAGTGTCTTCTCCTGTGCAAAACAATGATATTTTCTATTCCTTTCACTTGGTACTTTACCTGATACAGAGTCACTTTGCCTTCAGTTCACCTCTATGCTCCCACTTATTTCCCTTGCCTCTCACTCTAAAATACAACCATTTTCTCTCTAACAAAGACAAGGAAAGAGCTTTTGTTGATTCCAAGAAGCTGTTGCACTGTGCTGTTGAGGGGCAGCTCCTATGCCATTTACAGGCTAACCTAGCACGTGGTGCAAGACCCCTTTTTTTTGGAAAGCACATGGAGCACAGGTCTGAGCTGTCTCTGCGCTCATTGTGATGAAACAACAGGCACTTGCACTTCTACATTTCTCACCGTTGGCCATGTTCAACTACATGGGAGGTAATACTAAAAGCTAACGAAAGCCACAATGCTCACTGGGTTCCCAAATACTATGGTAACACTACAATTTGGCACAGAGTCATGAACTGCAAGATCCAAAGAGGTCATATGGGTGGAACAGTTGGTAACAGAATCCAGTGAGAGTCATAAATTTCCTCTTTCTTCCCAAATAATCACACAAAAAAGGGAGCAAGCAGAATAGGGAGAAGGCAAAGCACAAAAAAAGAAGAAAGGGAAAAGTAAAGATAAAGCAAGATAATGAGAGGAGAGAAATGCAGAAGGCAAAGAAAAAATAAAAAAGAGCACAGCTGTTTGCAACCAAGGAAGAAAGCAAGATAAAGCGCTGGGCAAACATGAACAAACAGGACATCACTACTAATTTAAAGAGAAAAGGGCAATGTGTGAAGGCTATTCTTATTGTCTGGGAACCAGTGAAGTGCTAGAAACGTGCCCCTTTTGTCAAGGATAAACCACACTGGGAATTCTGCTGTTCATACCAAACGAGCCCAGATGCAGAATAGACTTCCTGATATCTCAGGCAATCTTCCCCAGGATCCAGAGCAATTGTCCTGCAGATGCACAACTTTAAAAGCTTCTCCCTCACCCACACACACCCTATAGCCCTCCTCTCCTCCTCATATGCCACAGAGTAGTGGGAATGCCATAAACCTCAGCATCTGGAGAGACCACAGCAGCGATGCTTTTTGAAGAAAGCCAGAGTTCCACAGGTTTTCCCCTCCTGGCAAGCTTGCAAGGGCTGTGAATCTTCATTCTGAGTAGTCAATACCCCGTTGGACTCACGTTATCTCACAGCACTTGCTGCCATCTGCATGTGTTTGGCTGAGACCTCCAATGACTCTCATAGACTTGCAGCAAGCTCCTGACTGCTGCCTTAAGAAGATGGTTTTTAACCCCAGGATCTCAAAGTGCTTTGAAAAGATTTGCGAATCTTATCGTTGCCATCTCACAGCTAGGAAAGTGGAGTTGATTAATGGCTCACAGCCTGGCATGTTTTCAAAAGTGGTCTCCACCTGGGTTCCTGCAAATTCACCTGTGCCAGTTCAAGGCCTCTCTAAGGTTTAAATACTGAATAAATCTAAATGTTTTGGTAGATCAGGGTGTGATCCCCAGAGTTACATGAACTGAACTCAGTCTCCAGGGAGTTTAATGCATATAATTACCCCCAAATGGGAGCTTGATTGTAGTGATCCATAGCTAAAAACCTCAATGAAGTCAAAAAATTGAATCCCTTTCTTAAATATCATTGGACACTTTGACCTGGGCAAGAAATATTCATTTAATTGTGGCAGAGGCTGGAAAGCTTATTCCACGTAACTAAATTTCTAGAGATGGGTAAATGCTTTGAAAATTTTAAATATTTGTATAGAAAAAGAAATGGTATAGAAGTTATTCTGCCCTTGTGCACTCAGCTTCTGAGAATCCTTTGGCTTATGAGATCATCGGCAAGATTTGTCATAGAACAGCATCTCATACAGCATCATGTGTTGCCTAACACAAATAAAATGTGAATGTGAGGCCTGTAAGGAGAAGTCAAATCCCATCTCTTGGTTAGAGAGCAAGGATGGTAGCCTGGGAAGGAGGCTTCCACCATATATTTGGCCACAGCCACAGCCCGGTACGTCAACACAAACCTTCATCATGCTGTGAAGCAAAGAGGCTGGGAGCAAACACTCATGGCCCCCCATTGCCCCAGCCACAGGGACAAAGACTTGACACACTTGTACGGGGAGGCCAGTTGGGATAAGCAGCCTCTTGGGATGCAGCCACTGTCACAGCTACAACTCACCTGCCACTTTTCTTACTTGGTCAAGACAAAGGGACCATCGAGTGGCACTCTAATTTCCAACTGAGGCAACTCCATTTGCAAATACAGCATGAATTGTTCTGGAGTGAAATATTGGTCACTGGGAAAGGCAAGGCACTAGAACAGCCTAAGGCAGCAAAAAATATTATTCTATTCTATTATTCTATTCTCACACTTCTCTTAGTCAATAGTGAGCTAGACAGTAGGAACTGTATTGCACAGTAAGCAAAGGTACTTATTTGAGCTTGAGCCAAAATTACTTTTCATACATAAAGAAACCCTTTGACTGAGTTGTGGAGATTCTGTAAGGTTTATTTATCTAACTGGTGTTGCTGGTGAGAATCCAGGTAGGTTAGAACTTTCTAGCTCTGTGGTGAAGGTAAATCAGAACTGCCTGATCTCCAGTGCCTTCCCACAACTGCTGCTGAGGAGCAAACACCCGCTTATGCCAGGGGCACAACTGGCTGACCATCACAAAATATTTCAGCCCAGCATTTGGACCCCACCATGCTCAGGCACAAGCAGGGCACTAGGAAGGGCACAGTCCCCATGGCAGAGTTTTGCAATGGGCACGGCTCACGTAGTCCAGACCACAGTTGTTGTCAGCTACCTGGGCTAACTGTGCAGCTTAGCAACGCTATGAGATCTAGTGAAAATGAAATCAGACCAATCAGGTTCAGAGCTGCTTCAGAGACACATGAGAAATGTGGTTTTCTAGTAAGAAGCTGCATGAGTACTATGAAACATTTTCCATGAGTGTCATCTGAAATAAGTTCATTTTGACCATACTCATGACCCTTTTACATTCACTTTCCATGAACATTCAAGCAGTGGAGATTTACACACGTGAACGCTTGTAGAAAGTGAATTTAAAGCTTGCATGCTTGAGTACTCACAGATAGACAATTAAAGGAGGCAGACAATGATCTAACCGTGCTATTTGTAACTCAGACCAAGTGCAAATAGGCAGAGATCCTGAATGTCAGGGAGTGTGGTAGTGATGACAGAAAATTACAGAGCAACAAATACCATACACATGGTATATTTTCTACCCTGAAGTGGAGACAACTTATTACCGTAGTAAGAGGATAGGATTCCCAAATTTTCTTTCCAGAGCAATGGCACAACAGCAATTGAATCAGAGAGATAAGGATCAGACTGCACCCTTCACAGTTAAGAACATGCAGGCACACACTGTAAGAAGAGGAAATTAAATGCAAAAAGCAGCTGAGTAATAAATCTTAGAGTAGCTTAGTTTCTCTAGGAATGATGCCGCTGGCAAGATGTGTGCAATCTAGAAGTTTTCAGATCAGAGCCTGTTGGAGAAATTTTGACGGAACTGATGGAATACGTAGCTCTTTCAAAATCAAAGCGCTTTGCAAAATTGGGTTTATTTGGCCAAAATTTTATTCTGGAAGAGAAAACAAGATGAAAGTTCTAACGATATTGAAACATTGTGTTTTGACATTTTTGGAAGAAATTGTTTCACTTCTGCACTCTGAAACACTTCTAATTCTGAAATTAAAAATTGCTTTTGCCCTAGATTGTATATTAAAAAGAGATATTTTCAAATGTCATAATTTAACCAAAGTTCATGAAAGAGGAATTATATGAGCTAAACAAAACATTTAGGTCAGCCTCAAACACTTTTTGTTTTTAATTTTCCTTCATGGAGAATTTCAAAAGTTGCAGGTTTTGTTCCAAACGAAACCAGGTTTCGAAGTCTTGTAATCCTTGGCTAAGTGGAAATTCCACCTTCCACCCTGCACCTCTACTGCAAGCGATCCAGACTTCACTAATCCTGTTTACTTGACAATCCAGTCACACTCGTAGCTGCTTCCCAGGTCAAAGCTCCTCAACAAGATCCACCTAAGGGGCAGGTGTGCTCTGCGCTGAGCCTGGCAGCCCAGCCCCTTGGTTGTCCAAACTAGACAGGTGAGTTGGAGTGAATCACAACCTCTGTTGGGCCCCCACCCTGGGAGATGGGTGCATGGGGTGGAGGATGCTTAACCATACATCTTGTCCCATCAAGCAGCAAGGACAAAGCTTGCTGCACATTTTGATCCTTAGGACTAGGAAGGGCTTCTTGGGGCCAGCACTGCATATATTACCATATTAGTTTACACATAATCTTCCTTGTAGAATAACTCACACATACTCTAGCTACAGGACAGAGAAGCCCTTAATATGCAAAGGTATAATGAGTTTGCAAAATCCAGGGATTGGCCTTTGAGTTCAATGAGCTCACCTGCACATTTACAGTGAAGTTTGGGTCTAGAGTGTGCTGCTCCCAAAGGAATAGCTTGTGATGGACAGATTGAAATAATATTCTCCTCTTTCCAAATCGTAATTTGTGATTACTGAACTCTGCCTGGTATAGTCCTAAATATGTACTACCATATCCTCCTACTTATTTAATGGAAGGTACATATGGAGAAGAGTTAATGATGGAGAACTAATGACATTGCATGACCAGCTCTGCAGACTGTTCTCCCTCCAACACCCTCTAAGAGGAGCAGGATGTATGTCTTGCAAAACACCCGGAACTAGACTGGGCTTGACGTAGTCACCTGCATTCATGCTGCAGAGCACTTGCCCAAAGGGCAATCTCCACTCTTTGTAGCGTGTCTGCTGGCATGGTCCATTATGATTCAGTGTGATCAAAGGCAGCAGAAATCAGGCCCAAATAAATAACATGCAGATCTTTACTTTTGGAGTTGGAGTAGAAGGAGTAAACAGCTCCCCTGAGGAATTCATCTGGCAGATGTGAATGGTCAGCACTTCTTGGCACTCTGCTGCTTTCTGAAATTCAGGTTCAGCTCCCGGAATTCATTTAATTCATGGGCAGGGTCAGGACACAGGGGCCAAAACATAGGTGTTTCAGTCAGTGGCATGACGTTGGGGCACAGCATATTCATCTGTCCTCTAGTTTTGTTCATGCTCCATACAGGTACAATCACTTACTCTATCACAGGTTTTCCTACTTTCTTTGTGGCTCGCCTTTTGCTCTGACCTGACTTCTCCCAACCATGTCTTTGACCCAGCCCCATGACTCACCTTCTGCTTCCCGCGGGCTCCAGTGCCCCGAGGGATCACAGGGCATCGGGGAAGAGGCGCTGAAGGCGTATTGCACCAGGACTCTTCCTTCTGCACACAGATCACATGCTGATCCCACTTCTCTAGGAGGCCAGGAAAACAGGAAAACACACCAACTTAGTAACAGCTGAATGAGCTGCTTATTCAACTACATTAAAAGCAATAAGACTTAGAATTCATTTCTACTTAACCCTCTTTTCTCACAGCACTGACAAGAGTGTTTTCTGTTGCTGACCTTCCGTAGGTTTGGGCTAAAGGCCTGTGTAGATGGCATCTGTGAGGCCACCATCCAACACAAAATGACAGCAACCTGTGAAATCATGCTCAGCTACATCTTTCCCCCACCCCTTACCCCACACTGCAACTAGATTAAACCCTGACAAAAGAAAATACGTGTGGCTTAGTGGTTAGAGCAGAGTAACCAGCCTCAGGAGATTTCAGATCTATTTCAGCTTCCACCATGGATTTATGGCTTGAATCTGCAGTATCTTCAAGACTGTGAAGACCTTGGGCTTACTGGTCATTAAAGGAGAGGGTAAAGTCCCAAACTCTGAGACCATCAGACAGAGCTGCTCTGTGAAGCACGGGTTTGTTAAGTATGCAAGGACCTGCTTCTGCAGATGTACCACAGCCCAGATCATTAAAAGCCTGGAAGAGTAGTGGGCTGTGAACATACAGCAAAGAATATGCCCTGAATCCTTTCCGTAGGGGAAACTGGATTCAATACCTGGCAGCTTTGGCACCAGTGGATGGCTCTTTTTGAACTGGAATATCTTACAGCTCCACACCATCAGATGGCATGATATGGCATTAAGAAAGGGACTTCACTGCCCGACACCAACATTACTTCACATACACAATACATCTAACACCAGCTACTGTCAATAAAGTACCATCAACAGAAGTGGTTGAACAGGAAAACCCAGTTAAACACCAATTCACAAATATTTTTGCTAATACATTCACAGTTCAGGTTTTAAGCTGAGGTAGACTGGAATAGCTCTAATATGTTCCATAACATTAAGCTGATTTTTATCAGCTGAGAATGCAGCTCTCAGAGTTCATCCTTACATTCCTGGGAGTCACACAATTTGGAACCATGTATGACCCAGAATGTGTGGTTGCTTATTATTCAGAATTCATTGTTCTGCTTTAAGGAACACTGCCAACTCAAAATGAAAGGGAAAACTTAATGATCTTAATGATCAAGAAAAGGACAGAAGTTTTAGGCAAACAATTTGTGCATAACACATAGTGCACTCTCTGAACTACCCAAGTGAGTATGGATTGAGTCATCAATTACTGTAATCAGCTATGCAAATTTTAACCATCTCTCATTGCGCGATTTATTCCAGCACTGCTTTGCGAAGGGCACTGTGATCCTCAGGCAGAAGCTATTTTGGATCCTCATTGAGGACACTGAGGCTGTAAATTTTCTCTCCCAGCCCTCCCAGGCTGTGTGATCTCATTTCCCTTTGGTGTTGGGGACAACACACACTTAGCTGCTCCACAGCTTAGCATCTCCTTATTTGTTGACTGAGACCCATCTGAAAGTCAACTTTCTGTTGGCTTAATTAGGCAGAAGTAGGAATTGAACAGGAGGCATCTGGAGTGAAATCAATGGTAAAACTTGCATCCATATCAATATGGCCCACAGCCACCCCTACATAAAGAGACAGTAAATGATTGAAATCACAGACAGTGCAGAAAGGGATGCACCTGCCGAAAATATCTGAAGAATAAAATGTGGCAATGGGGCAGAACAGAGAAGAGGGAGGCAAAGTTGCCCTCCTCTTCATTGCACTGCCTGTAACACTGGTAGTGAACAAATATGGGCATGTTGCAAATAACTTCTCTCTCTGTCTTGCTTCACCCACCTGCACTATTGATATGATGCTGCCTCCCTATTTAATTTGTCAGCTATTAGAAGTGGTTTAAGTCTCTAACTCAGCTTGCCTAAATAATATATGCAAAATCCAGAATAAAAGGTACTGAGAAATCAAAATGTAGAATTATTATTGTGCAGTTGTTTTTCAGACACATCCTCCAACATTCAGGATAGAAGTGCCTGCAATAATAATCTTTCAGTTTCTCTGTGAAGAGACTCCTGCATTAGCACTTTGTCCTGGATGAGGACAAGGCTTTGAAAGCCAAGTTTCCACAATTAGGACTGCTTTTTACTCAAATTAGCAGCTATACAATTTCATCACAGGCTGCCATGGTGGAAAAAACTGTAGGCTTATGGACAAACATTTCCTTTTACCAGCAAGGACTTGGAGGTAAGAGAAATCACAAGGAGCATCATGTGGGAAAGGCTATGAGCAAACTTTCTCTTTTTACTTTTCCAACCTGGGAGCCAAACTCAACCCTGATGTAACTCCACTGGCTGAAAGGAGTTACACAGGGGATGATTCCTGGGTTAAAGTTTTTGGTCTGCAGGCTTTTGCACATAAATCCTACAAACAGCCATGAATGTCAAAACTAATTACGGAATTGCATTTACAGGCTTATGAAAACCTAAGCCAGATCCTTACACCTTACGTAGCCACTGACATCAAGACAAAATGAGCATAAATTGGTTCAAAACATTATTAATTAAGAATGATAACATATCTGACACCTTATACACTGGTGCACATGACTCCCCAAAGTGCAGGGTAATGGAAAATCTGGACTTCTCTGTTTTCTAATAAGCCAAGTACTGGGGAAATTCCAGCTTATGAAGTTCAGAGCGCAGGAGGAATTCACTCCTACAGCATGATATTTCAGTGAAGTGGATTCAAAATCGAAAGACCACTACTGAAAAACAGACAGTTCTCTTCAGGGCCAGCACCAGTTCAGTGGGCAGCTCAAAACCAGTAAAAATCTGTCAATCCTTTCACTGAAGATTGCCTGTTTTCAGACTAAATTTCATCTGCTTTCTTGAAATTCAGAATTGGTGCTCTCCTCTCCAAGGCACTGAAACTTTCCAGCAAGGTTTACGCAAGCGATTATCAAGCCCAGCCGTCTGGATCTGGGATACCACACTGACCAAAATATTTGCTTGCTAAGAATGAGATAGCATCAGATTCATGGAAATTAATGCAGTCACCTCAAAGAAAACTTGGAATGCAGATGCATTCAAAGTTTTCTGTCCAAGCAGAATTTGCTGCAGAGCCCTATTACAATAACTGTTTACATCCTGCCTACGCATATCAAACAGGAGGCGCATGAATGGATGCTTAGCGACAGCAGATGAACGCATCTAATAGATGCAGCCAGGAAATGAATAGAGTTTTCTTTTTCTCACTTGTTTTCACTTGTTTTGTTGGCTCTATTATTATTTCATTATTACATATCATTATATGTCCATGAGACATTTTTCATGCTTTTTTTCTAATGAAAGGATGGAGAATGGTAAATATGCCAATCCTGTGTGTAGTAGCTACAAGAACAAATGCTGATTCTTGATATATTTGACTATTAGAGATGTTTAGAAGCTCAACCAGCTGCTGCAGTTTAGGGTCAAACGTACATTGTCACATTTTTGGGCAGGTAAATGACTCTTTGGAGTAACATGGCAGACATCAACTGAACACACTAAACATGCCAGGAAGGCCTGTCAGGAAGATTTTACTTCTGTGCGCAGAAGTAGGTACTCTTGGCAAGGTGTGAGGACACAGAATAGGCGAGCCCAAATTTAAAAGAACCGCGAGTTAGCATTACTCTGTCCCCAGATCCATGTAATTAATCATGTAATTCCTAGAACTGATGCCCGAAGAGAAGAGCACCTAATACTGTGGCACCTGTGCCAAAGGGAAAAGGGAAATGGACTTTACTTCCATGCTTCATCTCCTTTCAGCCACAGCCCTGTCAGGACCTCCCCCCGCCACAGATACAGCAAAGCCCAGTGATACATCTTTAAACACAAGGCTAAATTTTCCCTTCCTGACTTTCATTAAGCAGAGGTCACTGTCTATGCACAGCCCTAGAGAATAAAAGGGACATAAAAGGAACTTGAGCTACACTGAGTGTGCCTATAGTAGCATTGTAATTTGGATCAGGAGCAAGCTTTGGAAGAGAAACTCTTCCTCTTCCCCACTTACAGCACTCGAAGCAGTCCTGAAGCATGGAAGCTGGGCCCAGCTTTGTCCAAAACCGAAGCGGAGATGTGCTCCAGGACCACACCTGATGTGCTCCAACTGCTGATGCCATGGGGCCAGGCCAGAGCTAGGCCAAAACACCTCTCGCAAAATCCCTATGGTGTTGACGTCAGGTCTTCATTAACAACTGTTTTGTGCTAGAGATCTACTTATATTGGGCCACAATACTTGCTAATGTAGCCAGAGCCATTCATCCTTTTAAGGCCCTTTTACACTGTCAAAACAGCATGGAAGGGGGCTCTGTGCATTAGAAACCAGGCCCAAGGCACTCAGCAGTTGAGTATCAGTCTTCTGTTTTTTACATGAATAGTCTCATTGAAGTGAATGAGTTTATTCATTCAAGTGAGGCAAGTAAAATTTGGGCCATGGTGTGCACTTTGTGTAAAAATATCTGCAAAGATTTACAGTATTCCCACACACAGATAAGATTATCCTTGGCCAATTTTACTGCCTACTTGTCTTGCACAGTGACCCAATTTTACAAATTGTTACAGGCATGTATCTCTAACCAAGCAGCACTGGACATATCGGTACTGGAAGCTCAGCACGTGAGTTTTTCCAGTTTAAGTCACTATAATACTACTGTCATCCTTATTTTGATTAGCATATCAGAAATTTGGGCACGTTTTAGACAGGATCATTTATATATGTCAGTGATATTTTGAAATGGTCACAGCAACGTTTCTGTATCTGTTAGCATTGGGAATCTCAATTTAACAAGAAATTGGACCCAAAGTATTTGAGGCTGTCTCTTTAAATCTCTTCAGTAATACTGAGCACACAGATTTGAAAACCCAAAGGACTTCTTTTTTTGTCTAAAAAATCACTATTTATTTAACATATGATAACTCTGTTATGAAATATTAGATTTAGCAGACTATCCACTGTATGTTATTTAAGAAGCAACTAACAAGGGGTTATTAAGAACATATTGATTGAGTTATAAGAAATATGTAATAAAGACATATCTGGTTACATAACAATTAACGCTGCATTGACGTGTTTTAAGAGCCAGATGGTATTTATTTAACACACAATAAGGATCTTCTGAAATCTAAATTAAATTCGAGAAGCTTAATTTACCTAAAAATGATTATGGGCTAAAAAATTTGAATTAATTTTCAGAACTTCACCTAAGTTCTTCTCACACATAGGGAATAAAAGGATTCAGTTGCAAAACTGCAATTAAAGCAAATATTGTTCAGAGCACAAGATTTCTCTTTATCTGCTCCTAATATGATCTGATTGTCCTTCCTGTATTAATCTGCGCTAAAGGTGGAAAACCTCATCTGAGCAGAAAATAACAGCTACCTGCCTACTGAGATAAAGTGCAAGCCGGCCACCAAAATGGCCATGGTGTCGTAGCAGTGCTGGAAGGAGTTTCATCCCTGATGGAGGCAGTGGCTTTCAAGGTGCTCTCACTGAACAAAGCAGAAGTGCTGAGACAGCTCTTTGGGTGCTATTATGCTTGTAAATTTGGCCTCCTGTGAGATGTACTTCTACAGTCCTGAAGGACACTGGAAGTTTGTTCTCGATAAAATAACAAAGCAAAATGTAGAGAAGAAATGCAAACAGGGAAGGTGAGTTAACAGTGATGCGAGAAGGACAATCATTGGTCTTTAAGGTCCCTTCCACCACAAACCATTCTGTGATTCCATGGTGTTATGATTTAGGAAATTCTCTGCTATCACTCCCATACTTCTTGTGGCTACTACATAAGAGTATTTAAACTACCCAGTTGTTTAGTTCATCCTGGGGTAGAGTTGCTCTGGCCATGAACTGCAAAATGGTGCAACTCTTGTCCAGAGTCCTGCTTTCATTTAATTTTTATTGGTACCACATAGTTGCATGCCTATCAAACATGAACACAAACACCTACTCTGACTTATGTGCTCTACTCAGGTTGCAGCAAGATGACACTTGTGTGATACTCAGAGTTTTAGGTCTTTGACTCTGCCCTGCTCAGCTCCCACCTCAGACCTGCAGCTCAGGGAAGGAGGCACCATTTGTCCCTCTCCCTGGCCCTGCCACCTCCTTGCCCTGTGAGACTCCACTGCCCATGAGCTCTGTGTTGTCATGGGAGTAGAAACAAGATTCACCTTATCCTTGCAAAAGAAATGTGCCAGAGGAGATGGGGAACGTGCAGGCAGAGCTAAAACCCACAGGTATTTGTGAAGAGCAGTAACAGCAGGAATCACAGGGCCAGAATCTTTGATTGAAAATTCCCCCCATAACATACGGAAAAAGATTTGCCCTTTACATGGCAAATCAATGGCCCTCAACTGAGCGCTACAGGCTGAGAAAGGAAGAGCAGAAAACAGATCAATAACCTCCATAACATGAAACAATTTAAGAAAAAGCCTTAAACCCAGACTGAGCACAGCACATGAGAAAGCTGCGCTCCTGCAGTGGGGGCTTGAGTCATTCCCCTGTTTCTCCCCTTCCCATTCAATTCAGTGCAAGAGTACAGAGCAGCGCGTGATCACCTTTCAAAGAAGTGGCCATCAATGGGCGGAAACCACTCCAGGGTGACAGAGGTGGAGGTCCGAGCCACAATCTGGGGGGCAATTGCAATAGGAGCCGGTTTCTTCGTGGGCTGCCAGCTCTGGTAGACAAGGTCCAAGTAGCAGTGCATCCTGGCTACCTGGTTGGGCGTGAAGGAGTCAGTACAGTCATCATCTGGAATTAAAACAGAAAGAAACCACATAAACCATGTGGGAGATAAGGTGGGAGCAAGAGAGAGAATTACAACCCAGTGAATGGCAGCTTCTTGCAAGGGCCAGGATGGTTCCTGCAGCACTCAAAAGTTAATGGCCTGTGAACAAAGCAGCGCAGTCGTCATTTGTGGAGGCAAGTGAAAGTGAACAAAAGTTAAAAAGGAAAAAATAAATCAATAAACGTTCTCCCCCTCTGGTCTGGAATGTATATGAAGCACCTAGAGATCATCCATAGATGAGACAGAGACACGTAGAGGTGAAGAAACAGGAAAGCCTCAGTGCAGCACCTTCTGGTCAGAATTGGGGCTGCCAGTGGACCTCTGGGCTTAAAGGAATTTCTTTTCTAAGAGAATATCTTCAAGAGGAGATAAAAAGGCAATGGACTGCTAGTGTTAGGATAGAGCATTGGCTGAGATTCACACAAACGATAGGCAACAGACTTTGACAGATTTCTCAGCTTAAAAGAACAGAAAATTTAAAAATACATTTTTTTAAAGAGTTCTTAAATTTTCTAACAATCAAATAAAAAATGTTCTGAAAGATCAATTTAAAAAAATCATTAGAAACACTGATTAAAAATGGAAATGTACCATTAATAGTCTAACCCATTACTGAACTTTTCATAAACATTTTTGATATTCCAAATTTCTATTTCATTCAAAATGAAGAAATAATTTTGTTGGATAATTTCCCATAAACACCCATTTCTCATTTCATCTGTTTTTCTGACACATGATTTGGCAACAAGAACACATCTAGTGCCCTCTGACCACCATACAACTTTACAACTACAGTGCCCTGGAGAACTAGAAAATTACTATTCCTCTGTTGTGCAAGATCACAGAAGGAATAAATATGCTATGCTGAAGAACTTGATGCTAGCACTTTAACCATTTTTCTGGTACTCTTCCCATCAGATGAAATGCTCTTGAAAGCACAGTGTGTTTCTTCACATGTGCCTGCAGAGTTCCCAGCCCAGTAAAGCTCAGTCCCAGATGGGACCTCTGCACGCTGCCGCAATACAAACAACAATGACAGTTTTGCACAGGTCAAGTAATCCACTTTTCTGGGAAGATGCAGGTCACTGAAGGCTGCCTAGAGAGTTGCTTGCGTGTGTGTAAGTTGACAGTTCAATATTGTAATAGCGTTACAAGATGCTCTGATGTCTTCAAGTCCGTGCCCTGTGGAACTCAACAGGAACGAAAAAACATGAATTTGTTCTAAAGAGAAGTGTGAATCTGCTGGCTAATTTAAAACCTTACCACATCTTCCCTGAGATGCAAGCAAAAGGAGACAGCTTCGGCTGGGATCCTGCTCAGACTACAGCCCCAAATGCAGCCCTACCGCAGTGAGGACATGTTGGTTTACATGCTCTCCCGCATCTCTCCTAATTCTACTGCACAGTGAACCTCCTCTCATCAGACACACATAGCAGACAGACAGACACCACCAGCTCGAAAATATTTACAAATCCCTGTGGGTATGCAAAAAGCTGCTTTAACATGACATCTCTGGATTTCCTCAATAATTATCAATGGGCTATCCCTGAGCATGCTGTAAAAGCCATAAATATTCTTCACGGAAGCACAGAAGGAGACAAAGGCACTTAATAGCCATCATAAAGGAACAATAAAATATATATATAGGACAAAGCAGTGAGACAATGGCACAGGAGAAAGATGACCTGCATTCTCATTCTGTTTAAACATCAGCACAGGCTGTGTCCTGGGGGAAGGGAAGGGAGGAGAGGCGAGGGAGGAAGATACTTCACTTCATCACTCGATTTCAAGAAAGGTTCAAGATCCTCAGATGAAGGAATAATTAAAAAAAATCAAGAGACTTTGCTGGGATGATTATTCTGACAGAATTCAGAAGTCGAATTCCT
>NW_010199847.1:121396-125814 GCF_000695765.1 Mesitornis unicolor
GTCTGCTAAAAGACTAACTTATCTTTTTATTTGGGAACACCACAGCTATTTGGACTCGTAAAAATAATTTACAAGTCCAATTTCTCACACTTCTTGATCTTCCGAACATCGTAACTTGCTACTTTGGGGAAAGAAAAGTTACCCTTTAAGTCAGTGCTTTGCTACAGAGCTGGGGGTAACTGGACAGATGGATGTTAGACAGAGACAGACAGACAAACAGTATGATCATACTGTATAAAAGCAGCAAAACAGAAAGGAAAGAAAGGCAATGTTTAGAGCTGCGTGACCTCAACTTAGAGGTTTCAAAGGTATTTCTACAGCAATTTGATATCCTCACATATTTCTATTCCACTGGCAACAACAGAAAAGCAAACAGATTCATGCATGAGCTCTAGAGATGCCTATCATGTCGCTTCACGTAATTTTTCAAGGAAAAAAACCCAAAGGTGTCTGCTCAAAGCACCAGCACAAACGCAGGTCCCAAGAGCAGATGGGTATCTCTGTGGTCTGCCCCTGTCTCAGCTCTCGAGAGAACTGGCAAGGCAAGATCTTTTTGGAAGAAGAGACCTCAGTGTTTTGAAACAAGCTCACTCCACTCCTCATTGCATCTGCACAAGCAGATTTGGTAGAGGGATGTTGTCACCTGAAGTGGCACTGACTTATTTGTGCCACGATACCAGGCTGGATCAGGCAGTGACTCTCTGCCCTGCCACATACACAAAAGCGCACAACACGCAGAGGAGCTGACTCAGTGCATGTATGCTTGTCCCTGAAAACACCCTCTGAACAAATAGAAAAATAAAAAGAAAACTAAGCATCACTTTTAGCTAGTGCCATGAAGGGCATAAAAGCATTGCTGTTATAAATCATTTCAATCTGTGCCCCAGCTGACATTAAACACTTTGCTTCTCTACAGTTTTATTACAGAATAAGCACTCCCTATGACCTTTTGAGTGGCCAATTCGTGGTTTTGCCTGGAGTATAAGGATGCCCTTCAGTGGCAATGAGTACACTGGTCACCTTTAAAATGTTGTTGGCGCTGTCAGCTCAATGTCACAGAAGTTCGTCACAGCTAGACCCTGTGACCCAAAGTAATGGGAAATAGGAGCCAAGATATCCCCTGCTCTTTCTGAGAAGCAACAGAGGATTCTTCAACTTCCCTTGAACTTCCAGGGGAGCAGCAATGACCTCACTCCATCCTTGTCTGATAACCAAAGGTCACAGGAGCTCATGTCCTCTCTGCATTACACTCTGTTGGTAGCAGTGCCCATGAACTGGCTCTGAACAACACAGCCGTGCCTACAGAAGCCTACAGAGTTATAACCACGATACCTGGCTTTTGCTTAAGCATCTTATTCCTCTTAGAGGGGTGATTTTACCACACTGATATGGAGCTTTCGTAGTTGCAGTCACAGCACAAACCAGTGCAGCACACAGGTAGTCTTCAACCAGAAGAGCAAGCCTGATCCAAGTACTATTCCAGTATTCACACTCCGATGATGAAACTCGGATGTGAGTGATTCAAGCTGAACCATAGTGACTCCAAATCAAACAATAAACATGGAGTTTGAACAGACACCTGGAGGCATGAGCAGTGTCTCATTAGATGTCTACCTATCACAGGTGGTATCCTACAGCCTTGGTGGTATCAATATTCATCTGACATTCAGTATCTCCTTGTGAAAGGGTAAACAATCTCTGAATCTGTGTTTTTCAAAGAAGATCTCATAGATCAGGCATCAAGATCCCAGAGAAACAGCATGTCAAATTTCCTGTAGAGCCTTTAGGAGCTGCTCTCTTAATGCTTATCTCATTTCTTCCCTCCCCTAAACCCTTTGCTGGGTCATCCCATATACCTATATAAAGTTGGGAAAAACTGGGGAAAAAAAATAGGTGAACTAGAAAGGATTCCTGAGGCCATCGAGTCTGATCCCTCATCAAGTCTGGTCCTAGACCAATGGACACACACGTCAGCATAAAGCACCACATGAAATGGGCTGTAGAAATCAGAGGTAATGTTGCTGTTCTTTGACCCCACCCAACTGTAGACCCCAACAGCAAACTGAGGAAACCCAAGTACCTGCATAACTCATGAAGTTACTGAACGGTGTGTTTAGGAAACTGTGAAAACCACACGTGTCATTGCCAGGTCCAGGATCCCCACAGAGCTTGTGCTTAGGAGCAGGGTTGGTGTCACTGCAGAGGTCTCCAGTCTCGAAGGAAGGCTCAGTTTCCATGCATGGGTCGCTGCAGGAGAGGATTTCTGAGATTCCCCGGAAGACGTGATAGAGCCCCAGGCTGTGCCCAATTTCATGGATCATCGTGTGCGTGTGGCCAGGGATTCCATAGAAGGAGGGATTCAGCACAATGCCACCTGAAAGGGGAAAAGAGAAGAGCTTTGTGTGTCTTGTCTTCCTTAAAACAGCAGGAGAAAGGGAAAGGAAGACAGTCCTAAGGGCAGATCCACTGGCAGTTCTTCAGATCCTCTATAACACAAGCTGGTTTTTGCACAATTGGGCACATCGCCTGCTCAGAGAAACAGCACAGCAAAGTTTAATCTCACACTTAATCTGGGGCTCTAAGGATGAGGAATCATGAGACAAAGTCTTGAATCAAAAATGCAGCAACCATCAGTCTTTGCACTGAATATCGTCTGTTTTGTTGGTTTGTTAAATTAAAATCCTACACGCAATTGCCTCATACTATACGATTTCAAATAATTTTGTGTGCTTATATAGAAAGATTCTCCCCAGATAAATGTCAGCAATATATTTGAGTCAAACAAAACGTACCTGGACCACTCTCTACATTATTTTACAAAGATACAATAGAAGCCTATTAACTTCCAAAACACTCTCAAAATTGCAGTAGGTTTCACCAATATTTGCAAACTAATAGCTGGAACAAAGCAAACAGAATACATCCAAGGCCAGAACAGTTTTTGTGGGGTGTGCTCTGATCATACGAGCAGCTTTGAAGCCAGAAACATGCTCTGCTCACACAAGCGAGTTTGATCTGAACTGCACAGTCCACTAATGAATATGCATAAGTCCGATGTGTCAAAAAATATGAAATCCTGGAATGTGATAATTCTAAAAGAACTGCATGATTGTTAAATGTGTGCAAAGAAAACGAATGATGACTTTTTTGTTGTATGAATTATGGCATGTGTAGTTAAGTAAATGGTAAATTAGTGAGGCTCTACAATATACTGAATTAATCATAAGGATTATATTTTTAGCTCAGCTAGATGTACCTTTAGATTTATGATATGCTTCATATTTTCTTTATTTAGCTTGTTGACCTCAACTTTTCCAAGCCTTTTATTTAAAACTGTTCATATATATTGCCTACCATGAGAACGGGAGACTGCTTTGTAAAAATTATAGTGGGAAAATAAATCTTGGATATGGTACACTAATAATTTAGTGAAAATGAGGAGAGAAAAGGTTTTGGCAGGTGGAACTTTATCAGTGAGTGTAGTGCAGGGAAGATGAGATCACTGCGTTCTGACACACCACAGACTCTTCCTTCTCATCTGCCTGGAGAATTGGTTGCAATAACCATGGCATTAGAGGAAAATAAGACAGAAGATCTTAAGAAGTCATCTTAATTCTATTCTCAAACAATGCAGGACCAATTAGGTCTATACCATCCCTCACACATAGTGGCCTAACATCTCTACAACCTCTGATGACATGACTGCCCTAACAATTAATTTCGGCACTCGGTATCCTTACGGCTGCAAGGATTTAACTCACATCTAATCTGAATTGATTTTTTGGCAGTTTAAGTTCATGACTTGAAGTCCTGTCTCACACAGATATGAAGATTCTCCTTCCCTTTCATCAGATTTTGAGACTGTCATCATCCCCACTTCAGGTTCTTTTCCTTCAGTCTGAATCACCGTAATCCAGTCAAGCTTTCCTTGTAGCTCAAACCTTTTTCTAGAACTCCCTGACTGTTGTTCTTCTTTGGTCTTTGTGGTTGTCTCACATTTTCCTTCAAGTACAGAGTCCACACATGACACAGTGCTCCAGCCGAAATTTTGTCTCTGGAGAGAGAGGATGGACCAGTTTGGATGTCTTGTAAGGACATGTGCATACGTAGCACTAGAGAAAAGACTTTCCCTTTGTGTATAGACATGTGTGACTACACACACACAGTGGAGAGGAGTTACATGGGCATGTAGAAATACATATATAGTACTAAGAAAGTGAACTGAAAATTTAAATACAGACACAAAAGTGAATAAAATCAATCACACTGCAATATCATGTCTATTACGTGCCATGCAGCAGTTGCACATCCTTTTCACAGCACTGAACTGGCCCTTACAGTGGTTCTCCACAATCCCAATTGTGGACAAACCTATGAGTACACAGCCACTGCAGCCCCCATGTTCCTTGCACTCCTCT
>NW_010199847.1:125845-182531 GCF_000695765.1 Mesitornis unicolor
ACATGCTCTGATCACTCCAGTACTTAGGGTCTACCCATGTGGAGTTATTTACATCCAGAGAGTACCCTGGTGCATCGGTCTGTGGGGGTCTCTTTCCCAAAGGTAATTCCAGAGTTGATTTTCCAACGGCAGGAGTATTGGTGAAATTCCTCAGCAAGACATGCCTTCAAAATAAAGGCTGGGTAAATGGTTCTGGCATTGGACAGCCCCATGGCAGCTGGAGAGGGAGATTTTATTTTTGCCTTTGTTGAAAATTTATATTTTTCACAGCTGTCAAGAATCTAAATCAATTGCAGTTTTACAGAAAAGATAAACTCCCTCACCCAGACAATCTCTATCCCAGCCTTTAGATCTGAACCACAGGACATATTTCATATTTTTTATTAAGTACATATTGGATTTATAGAAGAGAGTAAAAAAGATTAAAGATTAATTCTTACAGACCAAGCACAGGTCTGGGAGGGCTATTATAACAGGAAATTATGACCATTTTTTATTTAATTTTACTTTTTTCCACTGCAAGCAAACTTTAAACTATCGGCTAATATATATTTTTTTCTTGTGAGATCTTTTTTTGGTCAATGAATTCTGTCAATACAGTGTAGGAGCTGAATTTAAATTGTTTCGCTCAGGCATGAGCTTGACAATTAGCTTAATGAAGTGACAGAAGAACTCATCAGGGCTTTGGGCAAGCCCCAGCCCTCTTGCAGAAGGTTCTTCTTGGCGCTCTGGAGCTCTCCCCTTGTTCTCTGTTCCCTCCCATGACAACACCAAGGGAAGCTGTGAAAACACGCATTTAGGGGAGGCTCAGCCTTATTTCACTCCAGCAGTGGCATTAGAGCTAATGTTTCTCACCTATACTGTTGCACAATCAGAAGCAGAGTTACTGAGGGGCTAGTGCAGGACTAGGTACTACAAAGTGATAGAAATCCCATCAGTGTGGGTGCTGGTCGAGGCTGGGGTTAATAACTAGCTTTGGTTTTGCCAGAAGATGTTGCCATGGGGAATGCTCACTGGCAGGCATTTACAGCTTCTTCTGGTTTGGGTGCTCCCAGTAGAAGCCCTTGGAGATGGAGCTGGAGGCAAGAGTGGCAGCAGCTTCACTTCCAGCCTAGCTCAGCAGAAGCCTGGATGTGTGTCAGTGCTGGTCCCTGGGCAGGGAAGTTTGTTCACACTTCTATAGCAGCTATGGGGCTGGATGTCGTAATAAAACGTTTGCTAACTGAAACAGGGCAGCCAGCTCCAACTGCTTGGTCTGACCGTGGAGCCTCTCTCAGGTATGGAGACAGGTGACTATAAAGGGATGTTAACACCTAGGTTTTAGGACAATGTATTTTTGAACATGGAAAAGCCTCCCTGAATGATGGCTCAAGTTGTAGCTCAGCTCTCTTAGTATGCTTTAGAATAATAAACATCATATTTTGCTCTCCTTTGTCTAGGTTTACATTTGCCACATCTTTTTTTTTTTTTCTCAATGTGGGGTTGGGTAATACAAAAACTGGCTGAAACAGCCTTTCATAAAGACTGAACTTGGCTGAAACTGCATTTCACTTCCAGCCGAGGAAGGTCTGGACAAGCTGGAGAAATATCCGGAAAACTTGTGAGACTCCCTGCTCTTCTAAGATGACCAGATGAGGTTTGGAGCCTGAAAGAGGTTTATGCAGTTGCAAGAAGTACATAGAGGCTCAGTTGGTGCCTTCTGAACCTTTTGAGCTTTATCTGACATTTTGCAAGGACCACGGGTCCAGTGGCACTGCAGGTGTCAGGGCAACGAGCCATTTGGGAGGTTGCACAGTTTAGACTGGTTTGCCGGGTTCCAGCAGCCATACTCAGCAGCCCAGTTATGAAACATGCAGGGCAATCTGCAGGGTAATGAACTCTTGCCAGTTCCACTCAAATGAACATTAGAAATACAATCTCTCAGCAGTTTGCTCTTTTGCACATCGGTAGAGAAAAACAGTAACAAATTTTAACTATAATCTGTGAGGAAAATTAATTGAACACTTACTAAGTAATGAACTAAGGACCAGAACGTAACAGGCTAAGGTTAAAAATTCACTTCTGTCTAGCATTCCCCCACCTTTTCCCCCCAATCTTCTTCAAAAAGTGCTCCCACAGAGTGAATGCCCTGTAAAGTAGCTTCACTTAAAAGGTGAAATACTTTCAGCTTGACATCATCTACAAATACCATAATATGCTTTGGGTTTATAACCTAATATTTTCCTGGTTGTGAGCCAGTATCTGGGAATCGTGAAATACTTTTTTTCCCTTGACTATATATTAGAGGAATGATAAGAAATCAGAACAGAGCTTAACGCATATTTGTCTTTCCTTCTTAGCGCCTCAAAAGAATGCTTCAGAAAGAAGAAACATCTTTATCACTCACCTAGATGCATCAAGGCTTCCTTGTCCCAGGGCCAAGTTGCCACTCCAGCTAGCTCTTCCTCAGAGGAATTGGCAAAGAAGATGTTGAGGTGTGTGGATCCATCCAGTTTGAGTATGTTCTTTAGTTCATTGACATCTAAATATGCTCTGTAGAAAAAGAACAGCATTTATTTTTTCCTAAAGGTGACACAAAAAGCAACAAAGTATTGAAGAACTGCTGCAATCCAGGCCAAGATCTTACAATATTCTGTGTATCAGTTACCTGGAATATTTTAGTAACCCACTCCCAGACTTCAATTACATTGCATACATATAGTGAATCTCATCTAAGGACTTCATGCCATTGATTAACTAAGGCTACAAAATCCAAGGTAAATACATAAAGCTGTCCACATTCCTAAGATAAGTATAGGAATCCACTTATTATGAATGTAATTAACCATGTATAATGGCCAGTAAATCTTTCTCTATCAGCAGTTACCTTGCACATTTCCTCTAAGCTGTTTATGATTGTTACCTCTAATTTTCCTCCACAATAACAAGTTTGACATCTTCAGGTTGGTGTAACAACCAAAATCAGCTCACAAAGTCACTCTTTTAGCACCAGTGGCAGTCACTTGTGCCAAGATGCCCATTGTCTAACCCTGACATAGGATGGCTGTTTGGGAATTAGTATTTCCAGCAAGCAAAGTTGTGCCAAGAGATCTCCACAGCATGTGGTACCATATGGTACCATGGTACCATATCATGACATAAATTCCTGAGGCTCCTTAGGTCCTCCCAACAGGAGAGAAGAAGAAACACTTAGCTTTTGGGATGTCTGGAGGTTACAGAGCAATGTGCTTGCAGGTAAGCAAAGTCAATGCCTTAAGCTTGATGGGCTTTGAAAGTAATTTTTGCATCCCTTTAAAGGAGTAGACTTTGTCAATACCGGAATTCAGGAGCTACTTCCTGAAGTTCACACTGCTTTCAATGGCATCGTGATGCTCTAACTCAGAGTAAAGCAGGAGAACATGAAACATGAGAGTAAACCCACTGGTTCTCTGTTTCTAGCTCACATGGTCTTTTGATATGAAGTGTTGTGCTAACACAAGCTCTAAAACATGGGTGAGTCCTACCATCTTCACCTGACAAGTGCAAACAACAGAGAGATAGATCACCCTGAGTCAAGCACAGTTAAATAGCTCATAAGGAAAGGACACTCTGAGGTTTATTCCTGCTTCCTAAAGTCCCCCTTGCCGAACGTGCATGGGTGTGTATAGGGCTCATGTAGCTCTCACAAACCAAATGTGCTCACATTCAGCAAGTAGGGTTCCTCGCATACTTTTCAAGGCTTTCGTTCCCAGAAGGGTGAAGAAAAAATAGGCAAGTTGGCTCAGTACCAAGATCTTTCTGTCCTTCCCTGGAGGACTCCCCAATGGAAAACACATTCATATTTCCACAATAGCTTCCCCTGCCACTTGCTGAAGTCATTGCCTCCAAAATAGTTCATGGTTGGGTGTCCCCAGGCTCTTGCTGACTCATGGAGGAAGACGTGCTCTTTGGGGACACCAGTGGAAGGGTATGTTTCCATTCCATACAGTGTTTATCTTCCAATCAATGTGGATGACATCCTGAAGGACAGGTCAGCACTGGGACCCTTTACACATTTCTCATCTCTCCACTGTTCCCAACACATCTATGGAAAATACACAGATCTTTCCCTTAGCTCCTCAAGCTTGTTCTGCACACATCTGCGCAGGGTACTGAGGCTGTGCATAATCTATTTCCGGGCTCTTCCTTAACATCTTTACCAAACATGGGCTCACATTTGCACATGTCCACGAGCAATACTTTGAAATTGCATATGAGAACTAACGAGCATTTCCAAATGAGAGTGTAAGCATGCTGGAGGAACAAGTGATGGAAAATGCATGCATGAGACGAGGACGATGTGCATGTCTGTACGGATAGCAGCACCAGTAAAAGACAGTGAGCAAAAGCCTAAGAGAGAATGTGAGTGTGATGTGATACTTCCAGCAAAAGAGAAAAGGACAAAAACAGAAGCACTGCATACCTCTGAGTAGAAAAATGTTTGTGTGTTTTGCATCCCAGTGGGAAGGAAAGGCCCACTGTCAGTATTGAGGCTGCTGTTGTTGACTCTGGATGCAGATACTTTATGGCCTATGGAAATCCCTGTAGGAGTAATTACAATCAAACTCCCCTCCTGAGATTACCATTTTTATCCTGGCTCTTCTCTTATGATTTCAAATACTGTAAGCTAACATTTCTTCATTCTCAGCTGTCTCTTTGCTTATTGTTTACACAACCCAATCCCCATTTACATCCTCAGTGCACGGCCCCAGTCGTGCTTGCACTTGCATACAGGCTATGTGCTTCAACAGCCAGAGCTGTTTTGTACATGGATTATTATTGCAGACAACATCCAGAGCAGACAGCATCTAACTAATTGGCCTGTGATGTCAGTGCATCACCGAGACTGAACTTGTGTCTTACGTAAATCCACCGTCCTAAGTCAATTGGTCTTGGTTTTGTAGTATTTCTCTGGTCACTAATTCTCTGCTAGTCAATGAAAGTCTGTGAATGAGCAGAATACATTCAAACAGTGTAAGAACAGAAAGCTAGGAGGATTTTTAGCAAAGGGTCTACAGAAGAGCAGGTGTAAACAGTTCATGCTTGAGAGGGAATAGATGCAAACCCCTTTGTAAAAGCGGTCGGCAACCCCCAGCATATAAACATCTATCTCAGGCAAATCCCCTGTTAGTGTGTGAACGCATGTGTGAGCATGAATGGAGTGTGAGTGTATAAGAGAGGGTGTGGATTGTGCACACATGCAAGACAGCACAGAGTATGTATGGAAAGGAACCAGTGTGCGTGTGTGTGTAAGAGATAAAAACATGAGCTGGAATTCAATCCTCTCCTTCCTCCCCATGTTTCTAATAACCTCCCATCCCTATCCATCATCACCACATTCCTACACTCAAGGAGGCATAAATTAACTACTTTTGCAGTTCATGTCCAACTACGTAGCCGCAGGCAGCAGACCCAACAGTTACCAGGTCAAAATAGTTTTCAGTTATTGTGTTGGACGAGGCTGATTCCCCCCTGCTGCCGCGGCTGCTTTGTTATCAGCCCAGACTATCTGAACCAACACAATCTGCGAGCACTGCTTACACTTCTCAAGGTTATGTGGGTCCCCTGATAGAGGACATAATGTCTGTCACATGGGTGCGTGCCAAAGAGAGCCAAAGAGCCCAGCCTTTCCAGCACTGCCAAACTCGCATTTCAAAGACATGAGTGCAGTCTTGGAAAGGGATCAAAGCCTTCCCAACTGTCATTAGAATATTTCCTTTATGCATCTCTCCGTGAGTGCCAGCAACACATTTCATAAAATTCATTGGCTCGAGATGGTACCTCCAATATAAACCTGAATGGGGGAACTGTCAGGGCAAGTCTGCATGGAAAACAAAACAAAACCCAAAGCACAACAAAACACGTGGAATTCCTGTAATGGAAAAAACATACGATACTGTGAGTGTTCCTTGGTCAAGAAAGCCTAATGAGCCTATTAGTGCATCATAAATGGTCTCCTTTGCTGGAATCTGTTTTTGACATAGACATTCTATGGGCTGGTTAAGGCCATTTGGGACACCAAATCATATCAGACAACGTTCACATTCCTACCCAGATCTTTTCATCGACTTCTTTGTCCAACACTCAGCTTCAGTTTGGTTTTTTCCTCCACTGCAGTGTAAGTAGCCCTCTGAAGCTGTACCGTACAGCCGCTCGCCCTTATCCAGTAAGCCCAGACCTCAATCAGTAATACCCATCCCATACAGCGCTTCAGTTTCAGCTTAATGGAGCCTTTAGCTCATCTAGCAGTGTCTCATGACTGCCCTACCCATCACGTCGCCTACCCCATCAGTCACACGAGTCATTGTCCCAGTGCCTGTCTCACCTCTCAAGCCCATTTTCTGTCCATTTAAGCTGTGGCTTCACCACAGCAGGATTCACCTCTGGGTGACAAGATGAAGCCCCCAGCCCCCAGCTCCACCCGCCTGCGGGGGTCACTGCAAGGAGCTCCCTTCTGCTGGCCCTCAGCTCAAAGTAAAATCCAGCCACGAATCTCGACCGCTTAGCTACAGACACATTTGGCCATGGCTTTTAACTTGGTATCAGGTCTAATCATATTAAATCTGGCCTTCGTGACTAGAGTCGAGCAGTTTTATAATTGGGTTGGAAACTTCTCCCATTTTCTTCCAGGTCAGAAAGCGGCTTTCCCATGTTTCCCTAATGTGGCTGGGGTGCAGTCTCTTGCACTCCTGGCTGTTTTAGCAAGGAACATGGAGCCTTCCAGCCCTTATTGTTAGGAAATGTTTTCTAACGTTTGCTACTCTCTATTTGACTTTGCTTTGGGTTTTTTTTCCCTTCAAAGACAAGTGTCACTTTACAGCAAGAAAACAAACAGGGAACTTAAGGGATTATTTGCAAGAACCCACCCAGACACAGAGAAGGAACTTTGCTATCTGCTCACTATGGAATATGGTCTCCAACTGCCTGATGAGTTTGTTAGGAATAAAAGGCACTTCATTTCATCATTAAAAAACAAAAGCAAAAACAAAAACCCACAAATGCCCTTTCCCCCCACAAAAAAAAACAGCCAAAAAAGGCCAGCATCTTCTGAATTGAGAAGTCAGCCTCAAAAAGACTCCATTTTAGCTCTTGATATACACTATCCTATCCTTCACCCAGCAGGTTCAGCATATGACGGGACAGAGTAAGTCTGCTGGAATCATAGGAACCCAGTACATCACCCTCCTTCCTAAGCCTCCTTGTTTCTGTTTTCATTTGGTGCTCCCAAAACAGCTGACAGCCCAGCTTAAACCATGGTGTATGATTTAACAGGCCAAGAAAATCTTTTCTGGACAGCCCTGACGGTACTTGCTGGCATCCTGTGACAGATCCAGGTGTGGTTCCCAACAAGGCGATGCTGCTATGTCTCTGTAGTATTCCCTTGGCCCCTCCAGCTCTGATCTTGGCTCCAGGATCATTAGAGCAGCAAAGACGGCAGCAGTTGGTACGTGGACAGGCACTCACCAACTGTCTGCCCCATTTGTTCAAGCAACATGGGGGGCCCAAGGTTTCAGGGTGCAGTGTCCACCTAGAGATTTTTTCAATAGCTGCAGTGAACAGTAAGGAAGGTTTTGAGATAAATGATCTTCTTCCTGAAGATAATAGCAAAAGCCCTGACTGCAACAACACTGAAAGCTGACCTTGAAATGGGGCCATTTGGCAGACGCACACAATTGTAATTTAGCTTTTCCCCCTGTGATTTCTCAGTCTTGGGTGGTTAGACGTGGAGCACTCCTTTTGGAGACACAGTGTTGATGCCAGTGTATAATCTGCCTTTTGCCTTCTGTCATAAAGTCACAGAAAAACAAGCCTGGCAAGGATGGGCAGAGACCATTGCCGCTCACCCTCCACCCCAAAGCAGGGGCATCTCTGTATGTTGCACCAAGCAAATTTTTTTAGGTTGTACTTAGGATCACATATGACAAGGACTCTGCCACAACAGCCTGCAGCCATGTTTCAATGCTTTCACAGTCACTATGTTTTTCTGAAGGCCTACCTGAATCTTTTTTTGCTGCAACAGACGTGCATGACTATTTGTGCCGTTCCCCACAGACAGGGTGATGATTCCCTTCTGCTTTACCAAACCTACTACTTATTTGTTAGGCTAAAACCACCTTATTTCTTCAGTCTCTCTCCAGTGGTTATATTTTTTAAGACCTCTGGTCACTTCTGATGCTCTCATCTGCACTCTCCACATCTTTCTCAAAGGCAGGTCATCAAAAGAGGACACAGTCCTCAAGCTGAGAGCTTATCAGTGCCATGTAACTGCTGCATTCATCCTGTCTATCATCTCCAACATGATATAAAGGACACAGTAGAGATTTCAGACCTACAAACGTTTCTAACATTTTTACTTTCTTCCTTTTTTTTTTGCCTAAAGTGCTACAGGTCTATGAAAAACCTGAACAAAAAAAGACAACCTACAAACCCTCTTTAGCAGTGGACTTGCAATACGATTTTTGTCTGACCTGATGTTAAAGATCTGCCTTTGCTGGCAAATTTAATTTTGCTCCTCATTTCAGACTGATTGCCATAAATCATGCGAAGCAGGAAGCGTGCCTCATCTACATTTAGTTTAGTGTTAATTTAAGACACTAGTGTAAGTGTAGTAAAAGTCATAATAATTTATTGATAAAGGTATAAATCTTTCAGTGATTGGGACAGAGCCTGAAATAGAGCAGAGCCAGAATATTACAAGTGAAAGGCTTCAGGTCCCAAGTTAGATCCAGATCACTGCCTGTGTTCACACTGAAATCCAAATGCATAACTGTAATTCTGACCGCATCCAAACCAGGCAGTCACTAGGTCATGTCCACAAGCATAAATTGCAAGCACTGTCAGCACATGTAGGCTTGGCAGGTTTTAAAGAATTTTGGTTTATCCGCTACAGTAGAATGTCCTCTATAGCCCCCGAATCTGATCTCCTCTTACAAGAAAGGAGGAATGCTTTTAGGAAAAAAAAATATTATGATAAGGATCCAAGAAATGACACTTAGGATAATTGCTAAAATTTAAACCCAGCACCGTGGGTAGGTTTGGTAGCCTGTGCTGAACTCTGTATCATTGCAGTGACACTGCTAATGTGTTCAGGTCAGCTGGTTAAAGCTGGACAAAGTTTTTTTACATCAGTGGTGGTTCTACAGTGAAGACCAACACTAAGCAACACATATTACAAAAATCAAAGCCCACGTGGCTACAGAAGTCTGCATGTTTGTTGATCCTAGGGTGCTCTTTTTCCCAAACTGAATTAATTCTACCATTATGCTACCAAGTCAGGTTTTACTCACCCTATGAGAAAAAAAGATTAAAAAGAAAATTATAGAATTAATAGATGTTTTACTGTGCAAAATATGGGATTCATTTGAGTGGGTTTTCTTTATCCTGCAACAAGACTGAGAGCAACTCCTTGGTCTAAAATAGGGAATTTTTTACAAGTGTCAACTCATCAATTCCATTCTATTTGCTTTGAAATGCTGGCTTTCCAGCAGGGCAATCCTAGAAATAACCACATTTCTACTGTAACATATTTCACTTTAAATCTATAGGACTGCAAGGAAAAAACCTACCCCATACATGAAGGAAATAATTTGCTACTGAGTTCTAAAAATCAGTAGTATCATCTATAGACCCTAATGGCACACCCTTACTCAGCCCTATCTGACTTTCTTATAAAGACCTCTAAAGAATGATAGAGCTGTATTTCATATAATTCCCTATAGATAACTTCTTGTAAATGCAATATCTACTTAATGGGCTGAACCACAGCAACAGGTTGGTGTAAACCTGATGGTTGGACTACTCCAAATCTACCTCCAGGTTCTCTTCTGGTTTGGTTCATGTCAGCGTGCACTCTGAGCCAACTTCTGCTCGTCCTGGGCTGCACACAAGTATCAGCTCTGACTGCAACGTGTTTGCTCCAGCGTAAATCTAGAGTTAGTCAGAGCAAAATTTGATTCTCAAAGTGCAGCTTCGGGTTCGAATCCAAAATCTTAAAGGAAACCTCAGTTGAAACGACCAATTTTTGCCCAATTTCTGGCCAACACAACTTGCTTTTTTTAAGGAGGGAGGCGGGTTTCCTCAGATCTCCACACGGATTCTCTCAAAGGTTTGTAAATCCTTGCCAAATCCTTCACAAACCTGGGCTGTGATTCAGAAATACAGTGAAAACAGATTTTTTTATTTTTTTTTCCCCGGCACTTTTGCTGCTGGTTCTGGCCAGGATAAGAAAGAGCAGAGGCTCAGGGAAAAAAATGGGGAAAAAGATGATGCAAACTATTTCAAATGTCAAACATGTTCTGTCTGAGCTCTAGGCAAAAGTTTGAGGTGGTTGTTAACTTAAACAAAATTATTGTTCCCGCTCTTTCTTTGTCTTCCTAGGTATCGCTGCTCACTTTTTACACCAGAGACCCCACCTTTATATAAACTTTATGTGGGTTTAAAAAGAGTTGCAGTGCTACAGACCATAAATATATGATGACCAAGCCTTCTTCTTTTGCAAGGTCTACGTCCAAGAACGAAGCAACATTTTGAGTTCACTTGTACAGCAAGAACTGAAAAGCCCCATTTCCTCGCACAACCATAAAAAAAAAATTAAGCTAACCAGCTACACAGAACTAGGAAAAGCTCCGCTGGCTGGCCAACTCACAGGAAGAAAAGAGAAAACAAAGGGAAAGCCTTGGCAAAACGAGTTGTGATCTTACTGCACAATGAACTTCTGAGACAGCGGGGAGGATTAAAGCATGGAACATTTCAAGACACATCTCTTTAAAATAGCAAAGGGTTATGAAGCATATATGCAGATTGCACAGACCTTTGAAATCAGCAACACTGGCAGGTTTATTTGTTTTGATTGTCTCTTTTTCTTTCTTTTACTACTTTGGGTTTTTTCTTCTCTCTCCTTTTCAAGACTAGAGCCAAATGACCCATGAGAAATGTACTGTAATTTGTCTCTTATCCATCCCTCATCTCCATCTGATATTCCCTCTGCCCTGGTTACCCTGATGTTTTTCCAGACTCCACAGGCTGAACCATTGTAACAAGGAGAAAAGTCAAATGATAAGGAAAGAAGAGGCATAAGGATATTTTCAGGAACCTGTTCTGTTAAAACAGGTTTCCTTTGCCACTTTTCCAAAAACCCCTTTTGGCTGCAACAAACCACATTCACGTATACCTGAGAATAGGAATATATATATATAAAGCTATTTTAACTATCAATTATACTGCTTGGCACTTCCACAGTGCTTCCCCTCTGGGCCTCAAAACGCTTCCTAAACATGAAGGGAGAAATTCCACTCTGGTCAAAGCCCTGACACAAGCCCTGCACTGCTCCAAACCCCCTCCAAGGGCTTAAGTGATAATGAAGAGGGACAAAAACCCTTGCACTGAGACTCATCTCAAGAAGTTTTACCATGGCTGAGGAAGCCATGAAACAGGCAAAAGGAATCATATTCCTTGTCTTCCAAACAGGAAAACTGACATAGAGAAATGCAATAATTTGTTCAAAGTAACAAAATCATTCAGTGTGACAGCTAGGATTAGAAACTCAATCTCTTGAGCCTATATTCTGTGATAATATGGATCATCTTTCTTTTAAATAAGTGGTGACTTGTGTTACTGATCCTTTAAGTTTTCTGTTGGTGGCCACTAATCATATTTTACAAGCCTTCACTCTTATTTTACAATCTTTTACTCATATTTTAAAATCTCCCAAAAAGTCCTAAAGGTCCAGCGCTCAGCAGATGGGAAGTCAGAGCTCTCTACAATAAGCTGGTACTTCCTGAATCCCTCAGCTTCGCAGCTTCTGAAGACAATGTAGCACATTTACTGTAAGAACACATTTTCTTGTGGAAACAGGGCTCTGCTTTCAATGAGTGAGCAGCCACCATCCTAATAATATTTGGCATTTACATACCCTCTCTCATCCCAAAGACCTTCCAAGAACAACCAATGGATATGTGCACAGCACAGTGCACAATAGTTCAAGTAAAGGTTTCAGTCACCAGAACAAACCTGCTCTTTTCTTATGAAAAGCACCAGAGACCAGGACTGTCGCCTGTCATCAATCCCTTGGCTCAGGTCAAGAGTTAGGTAGAGACTCTGTTAATCAGGCTGGAAGTTAGAGATCAAGAGGAAACTTGAGGCTTTGACACAGAGTTTTCTTTAATTATAGAAGCAGCTCATCGCGACTCTCTGTATTAGAGCTGTCTAAAAATTTCCACTACTAATATCCAACTCCAGCCTTGTCTTTCTCATCTCCATCTTAGTGACTCAGAGGTCAGGTCTGAGGCCACTTTTGCACCCTGCCCAAACAAGTGCCTTGCTGGAGTGACCCTTGGGTGTCTTGGCTGAAGTGACCCAGGTTTTGGGTCCCCCCTTTAGAGTCTACCGAAAGCATGGGGTTACCCTACTGCATGGATACTGCTCTGTCCTGGGCTCCATCTACCTGAGCCATCTGCCCTTGCAGCAGGCAACCACAGGCAGGCAGGATGGGTCAGGACCTTGCCTGGGTGGGCTCCGGTGGGTCACCTACCATAGGAATATTTGGGATTTTTAGGAAGCTGAATGCAGGTCAGGGTAGGGACCACAGTGGCTTTGAGGCACTTGCAGTCAGATTGCAATTAGTCACAGTGCCTGCAGAAGGGTGACACATGGCACTGTCCTTGCCAGGGTGTGCAGCTGGGACTTTAAGGGGCTGGTCCTTTAGCATCTTCCCTAATTAGCACACAGTAAAAAAATGCAGGATGAAAAAGAACAAGATCAAATTCTTTGCTCCTTTCATCTCATTTTTTGACACTAATCCTCCCTGCACATAAACCCTGTGCCACAAAGTGAGATATACATTGCTATTGGAATGAAGAGCGACTTGGAAGCAGGCCGACATCAGCAAAAAAAAAATCATATATAACCACGAAGGACCAAGCATGTTTATTACAGATACTTCTGGAGTTGATGGGCCAAAATAACCAGTCCAAATATGTATCTTGCAAAACATCACTTTTGCTTTGGAGATGCCGCTTTCTTTTCTGTTTTTGTTTTTACAACTCATGAACTTCCAAATCTCGCTTCTTAACCTCCTGGCAGGGTTGCACATAAAGTTGGTCCTGCTGCAGTGGGCAGATCATCAATGGCTTATGGTTAGGATAATCCCAATTTTCCTCTTTTCTGAGAAAGAAATGAAAGCCTGATTGAAATGAGACTGGTTGAAATTTCCTCTTATTTCATCTTATGCAGGAAAGGGTAGGAGACACCAAAGTGAGATCACAAAGAACAAAGTCTGGTGATGGAGACTTTAATTCAGGGAAACGAAGAAAAGCTTGTGCCCTGGCACTAAAAGCCTCACATTTTCAGTTCATGAGACGTTTTTTTTCTCCCTGTCCTAACAAAAGAATTATATTTATCTCTTTTAGTTTTCTGGTTTTGTTTTTTTTTCAGGGGCTATTGATGGATCATACTCATAAGTCTTTATCTTCAATGATGGAGTCTTGAACACATTTTTTAAGGGAAAAAAAAGAAAGAAAACTGAATGGTGAGATTCAAAGAATCACTAACTATTACGAGAGCTACAAAAGCTGGTTACTCTTGCTGGTTACTCTTGTTCTTTCCCAGCAGCGAAGAGATTACAAGGAAACAGAAAATGTCAGTTGCTGAAACAGAAATTTCACATAAGAACATTTCTCTTTGAAGTTCCCAGAATCCACAGTCAATTGCCAGGTGATCTGGCAGAAACACCAACACACCTGCAATGAAAATAGTTCAGAGTTGCAGAAGGAAAATGTTGTGGACTGTATTTTCTAAATCAAACAATTAATTTTTTTTAACTTCTATTCCTGTTCACGAGGAAGACAGAAAGAAAGAAAAAAGAAAAAGCATGAAAGAAGACTTAGTAGATGATAAGCAGCAACTACTGTTGGGAGATGAAACATAGCAGCAACGGCTGTAATAAATACTGCTAACATAATTAACTCCCTAACATCCAAATCCTGCCCCTCATTTCTCTCTGTTGAGCCAGAGACAAGCAGCAGGAGGAAAGATGTAAATGTGCCTTTTCCAAACACTCGGAAACTTTCAGTCTTTCTGGTTTCTGAACCTGTGCAGGGCTTGCAACGCCTGCACAGATACAAACTAAAACAAATCCCATTGTACATGAATGTTTCTGAGAGTGGACATTTCTTGAACTGAAGGATATATCAACCCGAAAGGGTCCTCTACCCCTTAAGTAAACAGTGGGCAGCAAACACATAAATGCCCAGGTTATGAAGTGGGTGGAAGGACATTTGGGTTGCCTCACATATGGATCTGCTAACGTGAGTACCAGAAAACAGGCACTATCAGTCCAAAACATAAGGCTGATTGTAAGCATTCCCTGGAGGACACATTTCCCAAGACCCTACTAAATTGGACTGGCAGCTTATGAAACGTTCAATACTGATCCAGCATGTAACAGTAAACTATAGGAAATCATACCCATATATTTGGCCTTCAGACATGAGCGCAGAAATTGCCTGTTCTGGCACCACAAGCCTGTGGATCCACTTGAATCAAACCCAGACCTCTAGCAAAGGGCTATGAGAATGAAAAGGTCTGTTCTCCATTGTCAAACAGTAACACAAGGGAGCGGGAACTCTGATTTTACTTTATGGCAAATTTCTTGACCAACTTTTGCCACGAGTACGACTGCTGTAGGCAGCCCACGCAGTCTAACTTCCCCATAGTTGCACCCTCTGTCACTCTATTTGCATAACTCAACCACACATCAATTTTTGCTTTGGTTTGCTGCAGTAATTTACTAGTAAGATGTCACTAACAACTACTAAAGAGCTTAAGATCCTGATTAATACAAAACTAGCTTTGCAAAGGATCCAGCAAAAATTGCAGGTTGTCATTTTTGTCTGCTGTTTCCCACACATAGACCTTGAATTATACAAACCTGCATTTATGAAATGTATGCTAGCATGAAATGCCTTGCAGGTCTGTGTCAAAGATAAGAAGATAATTCAGCCATGGGGGAAGAGAAAGCATCCTGGAACCCCTTTCTGGACTATCTCCTCCTGATGGTTTTCCAGATCAAAACCTGGAAATGTTTCAGGTATTGTTCCCAGATGGATAAAAAGATAACTTTGTGCCTGATCAAACCTGGGAGAGTTAAATGTTTGAGCCTGCATTTTTAAGACAAAATAAGACATTTTGAAGCAAACACACATTAATAAATCTATCCCCAGAAGTATAACTATTAGAGAGAGAAATTTGGAGTGTGTGAGGAGGAAGCCAAAGAACTTCTAGCCCTTTTCTGAATCCAACTGGGAATCAAAGAGCACAGATTTCTTCAGGCAAACTGGGAGAAACACTCTGATGTGTCTGACGGAAGCATTTTACTCTGTGTTTGGAAGTTTATCATGACCGATCAATTCTGGAAGAATTAGTGAGTGAGTTCTGGTTTTTGGCACTGACACAGCCGTGGTAAAAAGGCTGGAGGCAAACGGGAAGTAATTTTCATAATGCTGTGAACTGTTGCCATCAATCCTTCCCCAAAACATTTCTTCTGCTTACTCTAGTACAGTGCTGTTCTGTAGGAGCTTTCCTTTCAGCTATTGCCCTTCGTCTTAGAAAGGCTCTCAACCTCACTCATACTCTGGATGTAGAGATCCAAGCCAAAGACCAAAGTCTTTGGGAGTTCAATCTTTCTACAGACTTCAAAGAGCTTGGGATATGCAACTTAGTCCAGACAGAAAGCGTAACATATGTTCAGAACAACATTATATATGTAAAAATAGAAAAGACTGAATGACTTAAGTAATGCAATGTGATGGGGAAGCCTGATGTAGAATGTGCATGACATTTACATACCTATTTTCAGCCTCTAACCTAGGTGGTCCGAATCCTAGTGGAAGAACCTACCTTTTCTCCAGCAATGATAAAGACTTTAAGATTTAATTCTCTAAATCATGCCTATGCTGTGTGTCTATACCTGCTGCGAGCAGATGGCACGGCTGTTCCCCTAAGGAAGTGACTGAGCAACAACTACAAAGAGCCAATGCTAATCCAACACTTATTCTTGGCTTACCTGCAACACTTATCCTTAGTACAGTAACATTGAGACTACACATTCTGGGAGGAATCAGCAACTCACACAATTAGTCTTCAACAGAAAAGAAGCCAAACGTGAAGGCAAAATAAAAACCCATAACCAGAAATGCCAAATCCAGGTATCCTGAAAAAATAAAGTTTATGTAATTCTTAGTATTTCTCAGGCCTGCCCATGTTTGTCTCCATTTGCGCTTGCTGGGATCCAAGAGAGGAACAGAGCATCATTAAACTTATGGAAATCAGATTGCAGAAAAATGCTGTTTTGTAACTGTTCTCAACCAGTTTTGCAAACCTAAGCAGTTCAGACAGTTTGTAAAGATTTCCATACTCTCTGATGCTCACGTGAAGCAAACTCAGTGCCGGCCTTTTTAATATCTACCCATGTTCTCCAAATGAGTGCATCATATTTCTTTATTTACTCAGAATTTTTCACCAGTTAATCTTTCCCTGTCTCATTTTTAATTCAACAAAACAGATAAATAAATCAAGACACACAAAACAAATCAAGGCAAAGTTTTTCAAAGTGTAAAAGGTATTTTGATACCCACATGGGTCTTGGGAATATAAATCCCTTTTGAGCCTTTGGAAGGTGCACAAAAAACATGTAGATGATTACACTGATGGGTCTATTAATAGATATCATCTGGATTTAATCAATGCCTGAGCTCTGACAGCAAAAGGAGCTTAAATTGGCACCCTTGCTCCTTTCTACTCAGTGCTCCCTAACCTGTTCTTCCATATAGGAATATAATTTGTGAGTCTGACACGGGCACGAGTGTCATTACATCGTATCGCAGAAATTAGAAATGAATCAACAGAAGAAGAGGCAAACTCCTGATCAGCTCCTTCCTACCACACAATGCAGAATTCTTCACATCTTACCCCTAATCCCATGTCTGATCAAACTGAAATGTCTTCAGGGTCAGGAATGGAGCCCTGGCCCAGGCTGCCCAGAGAGGTTGTGGAGTCTCCTTCTCTGGAGACATTCAAAACCCGACTGGACGTGTTCCTGTGTGACCTGGTCTGGGTGATCCTGCTCTGGCAGGGCTTTGACTGGATGGTCTATTCCAACCTTCCAACTCCTGATATTCTGTGATTCCTCTTGGTATTTCTTTCACAGTCTAATCACATCTCAGAAAAGCTGATATTTTCTGTCTACGTGTCTTACCTTTATCCTTTCTATAATTTGTGCTGTTTAACGCTGAAGAAATAATACAGCAACAAACTTCATGCAATGGGGCAGATCCTTAATGGAGGAGAAACTCTGGCATGGCCCAAGTAACAGATTAAATCCCCTTCTTGGCATATTCATTTTTACTGTGTCTTTCACTATAATTTCAACATGGAATTTTCCTGGCATAAATCACACAGGTTTCCCTCTTCCCCTCCACACCATGCTGCGTAGTTCTGTGTTTTGGTAAATCTCATCTATTAATAGTTGCCCTCTGTGGCTATAAAAAAATACCTCAGTAGTCAAAAGCCAACCCTTGCTAGGGAACAGCTGTGGATGTCTGAACACACACAAGACCCAGCATCACACAGCAAAGCCCTTTCTTGGCTCCATGTCAGAGCAAACCGATTAAATAAGGCCATAGTCAAGCTAACGGAAAAGGAGCCCCTTCCCTGCAACAGAGAGAGAGAGAGAGGCCGACTCTAGCACTGGGCTGGAGAAACATCAGAGTATTTCCATTTTCTCACTGACATTTTCTTTTTCCTTTTTTAACTCAGCAAACCCCCCTCCCGTGCCTTTCGCGCTCCACCCTTCTGCCAAGTCCCAATAAAATCTTGCACTTAAAGAAATAGGACAAAGACGTCATCGCAGCGAGTATCAAAGGTCGCAGGGTAAATTTTAAGGTCTAGTCTTTTTTTTTTTTGTTTGATTGATTTAACTGATTAGAGCATTTCTGCTCTTCCTGTGCTTTCAGCAGCATCCTGGGTAACTCAGGGGAAATTCAAACCAACCAGCTGTGATCTGTATTACAAAGTCAAGGCTGGAAATACAACACAAGGATGTTGATGGGGCCATACTGGACAGGGTGAAAGGAGAGGAATATTGTCTCCTGGTAAAGTGACAAAGTGCTTTTATGAGTCAGAATGAGAAATATTCAGCTTAGCAGAGGACACAAGTTGCTCCCCATCCTCTCAGTGCTGCAGGGTAGCAGCCCCATTGCCCAGGGGCTGGTTGGTGACAAAGTACCTGGCTCCAGGCGGCAGGAATCCTCCCCGGATTTCACTTTGAATTTTCATTGGCGTGAACTAAAGTTCTTGAAAATCCTCAAGAGCTGCCGAGTTTGAGGGACTTCCATGCAAAGTTCATACAATGACCCAGCCTTCATGAGGGTCGAAGGGGAACCAGTACAGGAGCCTCTGGAAACCAGGTTTGGGCTCTGAGAGCTTCCAGCACAACTGGGCTGAGGCTGCAGGCACTTACAAAGCCAATGTCACATCACTTCAGCACTTTTCAAATTTCCCTAGGGACATTTCACTAAGAGAGATTCCCCTTGCAAATGATTTGAAAAACCAACAGTCTTGCACTGGGGAAACCAACTACCACAGCTTCTCACTGAAGTCCTCAATTTATTGACACAACAAAGATATACCATGAGAAGCAAATTTATTCCATATTATCTACTGGCAGTATAGCTCAAAAGATGCATTTTGAGGCAGCAGAAAGAATTTTTTTCTCCAAAGCCTTGTAATTCTACCCTGCCAAAGCTGCCCTCACACAAATCAGCGATGACACATCTTTTCAACATCCAGGGCCAAAATTATTTTTAAAAGCAGGTAATTGCCACTTCTGTCATTCCAAACCACTGCTGTTTCCACTATTTTACCATCACTGATGTAACCCAACAAGTGTCAACAGCAAACATGGGCTGCTTCTGCAATTACTGAATTAATGGAAATTATTCATTTCACAACAAGCATTTCACACATATCACTGGCCATGACCAGACATTTATCTAGAATTTACATGAGACATTCTGCATTTCCAAGGTTTGTTATATACTACTCAAACATCTGGGTACTTTCTAAAATAGTTGGTCTGTGGGGTGCAGATTTTATCAATCTTTTTCACTAGGGTGGATTGGCCACAAGAGTCTTTAAAGCAATGGCAGAAAAAAAAGAATTGCTGAACCTAGTTCTCCTGAAGAATTTCAGAAAGATCAAATTAGGCCAAAAACTCTAATCTTGGTTTCAGTGGGGTCCCTTTTTAGCAGGAGTCCCTCTAGCAAGGTCCCTCCTTTAAAAGAAAAAGGAAATTAAAAATGAAAAACAGCACTGGGGAAAAATTAAGTGTGTGCTTCAAACTCACACATGCCAGGAAATTTAGAGTTAAAGGTGAAACTCCACCCTGAAGAGCTCCATACTGGAGATATTTCAGCGAACAAACATAACGTGTTCCGAAATACAAAGACCCAGTAGGGTGCACTAGGTATGGAGTTTCAGCCTTCACTCCAAATTTCCTGGCTTTTTGGAGGTTTATTAGAGTTTCATACCCCAAACATTTAAGTATTCCAAGAAGTTTCCTCAGTGCAGCTCACCCTGATCCTTTTGGAAGCTGAGAACAAGCACTCCAATGGTGTAGCCACCCATCCATTATTAATGAACCTGAAAACACTTTCTTGCAAATTCCTGTTAATTTGGAGTGCGGCAATTATGTGCAAACTAAGTAGTTTCAGTTGACTTACCCTGAGAAACTTCAAAATTGAAAATCTACTCAGAACAAAGCTGAAGGACAGGATTTCATTGACCCCAGCAGAGCACATGCTCCGACTCTTCCTCCACCGCATGTGGGTCCTGTAACTCCATTTCAGCCAGGGTGCAGTCAAACACACACAAAATTGCTGTTGACAGCAGTGGTTTGCATTCCTGGTTTAACCAATCTACAGGTTGTGGGGTGGGGATATATCCATCCTACTTCTCAATGAATCTGGCCTTAATGGATGAAAAATGACTATGGCTATCAGCATCATGCTTTTTTACAACACAGCTTTTATGAACACGTTACAAGAATTGAAGTGGTTCCAGTACATCTCAGTAATCCTAAAAGAACCATTGTAAAGCTCTGCATCATTGCATTTCCTGAGAGCTCTAGGGAAATTATTACCAGCAACCCTCTGTAGCCCCTCTGATCACCCGCACTCTTCTCCCTTCTCAAATATACAGACAGAGGAAGTTTTAGGACTATATGATGATTTCAGTGGGTGTCTTGACATATATCTAATGGAGAAGACATCACACATACTGTGAAATTGGCCTTGCCAGTCACTCTGCACAAGCGTATCTTAGTGATGGACAGATGCAAAAGTGATGGGACAGCTCCACACTATCCTGAGCCTGTGGTGTCAGAGGAATAATTATTTCTTTGCTCTGTAGATAAGAGAAGATAAACTGAGACATCTGCTTCTTGGGCTTATCCTAGCCCAAAACTGACCAGAGAAGAGAGCTTATACTGAAGGGATGACTCGCCTTGGGGAAAGAAGGAAGACAGAATAGGGAGGAGGTAGACAGGGACTTAAAACATCAGGAACTGGTGCCAAAGTTCAAACAAGGGCCAAGAGACACAGACTGTATCATGCCATTGCCTACATATCTGCCTCTGCATCCTTTCTCCTTCAATCTTTTCCAAGACCTTCCTCTTTTCTTTCACCTTTCCATTTAGTTAATCCCCTCCTCACTCTTTCTAGCTATTAAATTTAAACATATGTACATACCCAAATCCCCTGACATACACTCCTTCTCATACCTCTGAAATCCCCCGGCAGGCCAACAAACTAAAAGAAAGACTACGAAAAAGTCACAGGGAGTGATTTCTTGGTATTGTTATTTTTAACCAGAAAATTTATTAATTTGAGGAAAAAAGGACTAATTCGCAAGCTCATAAGCCCTTCTTTTTATTATTCTTTTTTTTTTTAATCTAGCACTATTAATTGGCTTAAGAAAAGACATCCACCCTGCTGCTGAAACCTGCCTTCCTGTAAGCTTCAGCTCTTCCAGCTACATTAAAAACATCATTGCTCTGCAGATCATAGCACTGACATAGTATTATCTGTTTTTTCTGCTCAGAACTTGCATCTCTTTACCCAGTCTTTCCCTCGCATCTACTGAAACTACAGACAAGTCCTCTGTGGCATAAAGGTATTTTTCTACCCCAAAACATAAACTACTTGCAGAAACTGCTATTTACTGAGTAATCCAACTTTTAGGTGGGCTTTCTACCCCTGCATTAAGTTCACAGATATTGGGCAAAGGCAGAGCTGCTAGGCCAGTATGCGTGCCTCTGCTCACATTAACATTTTCAGCTGAGACTATATAAAGAAAATTTACCTTCTCCTTCTCACCCCTTTTCCTGAACCTTGCAAACCCACTATGCAAAGGCACTAGTAATGCTGAGGCTTTCAAACGTGGCTGCATGGAGCAACCCCCCCCAGGACACAGCACAGGTCAGCATTGTCTCTTCTGGAAGATTGCTGTACATTTCCACTGGCAGCTATAGTGAAGGGATCATTAGGAAAAAAACAAACCAAAACAAAGCAACTGAAGTACTGTTTGCCCAAGTCCAGCAATCCACATGAGAAGCAAAGTCAAATGCATCATGTTCATGGATGCTGTAAATGCAGCATGGTGGAGGTGGCTGCTCTGTGTTTCTCAAAGGGGCAGCTATTGCGTGCAAGAATTGGACTGAAATTCTTATCAGAAAAGAAGTCTGAAAGATAGAATGGGAATTGCAGAGGTAAGTATTGCACCTGGTTAAGCTTGCCACAGAGATCACCTGTGCTTTTCATCTTTGTGTGAAAAGTGCAACCTCCTGAATTTATAGAAGGTTTCAGCTCCCACCAAATAGCAGTGGGTCTGCGTGTGAGACAGTATGATTTGAATTGATCAGCAAAGAGAATAAACCAGCTTTTATATACTGCTGCTTTACAGAACAGGGAAGGGGATGAGCTCCACGTTGTTTGCTTAAACGGAGGCTGGTAAAGGGTTGCTGGAGAGTTTCTAGGGGTTAGATGGACCTGGAGGATGCAGCAAGGGGCAAATTCAGTCCTTGCCAAATCTGCAGACTCTGTGCTTGCAGATCTTCCATGTGGGCTTCCAAAGCCAGAGCCAAATGGGTCTGTATTAGCACTGGAGAGCATAGTAATACTTTAATCTATTGTCTCCCACAAGGATTCTTAATGATCTTTGATAGTTTACTCCATAGATTTTATAGGCTGTCTTCATTCCAAGCATCCTACAGTTTGACCAGACAGTGATCTTTTTACATAATGGATGATGTCCATGAAAAAAAACACATAAGTCCTGTGAGTCTTGGGGAAAAAATGTTTCTTGGAAAAAAAAAGGTTGGAGAAGATGACTGGAGGTCAAGCTAAATTGAGCAAACTCCTACTGTTTCTAGGGTGTGCAATGTACACGTAAAAATAGTTCCTTTAGTACTGAAGTCCTAACTATATCAGAATTCAATACTAGACTTATAAATGTCAGTTGCTAGCATGGGAACAGATGCAACTCCTCCCAGCTAATTAACATCCCTGACATCTGGAATAGAGGACAGAATAAACAGAAAGAACAGAGAATTTCCTGTTGGGACTTGCCTTTTGGGTGACAACTACCAAGATATAGCAACTCTGTCCTTGAGAGTGTTACCTCTCCACCTTCTAAAAAGCCCAGGGGCTGGTAATTAAAGAACTGGACATTTAACACTGAATCCCTAGACAAAAACTCAGGTATTTGCTATATATCTGTGTGATACCTGTGTGAATGCAGGAATCCTTGATGTCAAGAGCTGCACAATGGTCTTTTCCAGGCAGGGGATTAAGTTCTCAAGCTTCATGAATTGAAAAGCTTTGATGAATTTCTTCTGTTCTTTTTAGTGCTAAGGATTAGGTGGAAATTAGTCCTTTATTAGGAACCAAGGAATATTTCTTACAACTCTTCTAGCTCTTAAAAAGGGGCATTAAGCTGACCACATTTTGCAAAGAAGCCTCATGAAAAGATTTCCAGTGGTAGAGAAGGAAAGAGAGATAAGAGGCTGATCTGATCAGAAACTCCATGGAGGAGCCCTGATGTGCGGCCACAGCTCAGTTATTCGTACAAGGTTGACCTAGGCTCCATATTAGCCAGCCAACTCCTCCTTCTAATGCTACTGCTGTGGTCCGCATGGCACAGCACAGTGTGCTCTCCATACACGCCTCTGCCATACTCAGAGCTGATCAAAACCACTATGGAAATTTCTACGAATTCTTCAAATGTCTATTCAGAAGCTAATTTACATATGCCTGAAATCTGTTGATGCTCTTAGTCTTGAACGAGTTGATGTGATGCAACGCTAAGCTTTGCTGAACTGCACAAGTGTTGGAAAAGGCCACAGAAAAGGGTGGGATCAGCAGGACACTGGACTCCAGCTCTTTGGCTCAGTGTCACCCCGACTCTGTAGGTAGGTGCAAGTACAGACTCTGGAGGTGGTACAGCTCATCCCTGCCCCTTGTGCAGGCAGAGCTGAAGAACTGCAGGAGCCTTCGTGCACATGTGTGGACATTGAGAAAGCCTGTCCCCGGGTCAGTTATTCTGTGGGGATTTCCAGCAAGTATTTGGTAAATCATATGAATCCAGGGAGTTTGAAGAGACCTCAGTAGCTTTTACTGTTTCAGGAATTTCATCAGCATTTTCCTAAAAAGGCATCAAGGGGAATGCTTTCTTATCTGTCCATGCGATCCTGTGGTGAAGCCTGATGTGAGAGCCCAATGTTACATAAAAGGAACAGCTCAGTTAACCATAGTATGGTGCAAGAATTTGCCACATCAAATGGCACTTACAGAGCATGATTTCCTATGATCCCTTGCTGTTTGTTTCAAGTTTTTTTTGAAAAGGAGCCATAGTAGGTGTCATGAGCTCAAAGTCTTCCTTATTTTGTAACCAACAATATCCCAAATAACCCAAGGAATGTGTCTTTCTGGCAACTGTGTTTATCGTCTCTTCTTCCCTTTGCATTGGGCCAGACTGTATGATCTTAGCATGTTCTAATTTCCCAGAACTGCAGAAATAAATTAAAGCTGAACAATATTTGCAAATCCCATGCTGGGACTAAATACATTTTGTCCCACTCATGAAATTAATAAAAAGAAGTGAGGCAGATATTCTTGAATAAAGCCTGCTGTGTGGCTAATGATAACCAGTCCTTTGTTTTTTCCCCGTAGGCTAGAAGAAAGAGGAGAGATGATCTAGTTGGTACCACAATGTTTACAGCTTTTCTGCTGAGCAGCTCTGAGAGCAGAGTCCCCATCCGTCAGTGCTGTCTCCCTGAACTGTCCCTCTCGCAAACTTCTTGACAGATACGTCACTGTGCTTAAATCTCCATGCAAAAACACCCCTGCTACCTGACTATCAGAAACCTCAGGTGTTTTGAGGAAAATATTTTTGGAGAGGTGACAGAAAGAGAGGTTAGGAAAGAAAAAGCCAAACCCACACCATCTCTGCTGCTGGGATCAGCTCTAAAGTCACCATAGTTGCACCATAACAGTGACTGAAGGACACCATCAAAGTACACGAGCACTTTGTCCAAGATGTCAGGAGGATCACAAGAAACTTATAATGCAGATTTGAAGATGTCTTGGAATTTGTCCAGTGATATCACATCTGTGGTTGCACTTAGTCAAGAAGCATCCACAGAATTTTGGTAACAAGACTTACAACAACTTTGTCCCAGGACGGAGGCTTGATGGACTGGGACTGAGACAGTCAGAAGAAGAAAAGTGTCTGGAAATGGAAACATCTTCTTTTGGGGTTGAAGAGGCACTGAAGAGGGTTCCTGTTTATAACAGCATTAATCAAGCATTAGCACTTTTTGGTTGGTTCCAAAGGACAAAAGTATTTCAGTAATAAACTCTACCTGGTGAACAGCTGGCTACAACTGCTGACACTAAGGATGCAGAAGGAACAACAAAACCCAGTAGCATCTGAAGGCCCCGCTAGTACCAAGGAAGACTATGAAGAGTCTTTATAGCACCAAGCTCAGGCAACTTTTTATTGGTACCATTTCATCTTTTCTCCCCCTTTCCTCACCAGACTGGAGGTTCTTTTCCCTTTCTTCTGCTATTGTCAAACTGAACTTTGGCAGAGGAAATACCTGGAAATAGATGTGAGCTCTCACAGATGTGGCTGTGGAGATGTCTTCATTGATGTGGTGCAAGGCCTGCACTAGAGGGGGCTGACGACTCTTTGCCAATGAAAGTAATGATGAGAGGGGCTGGTGATGCAAAATGGGCCCAGACGGTGCCAACTGAGTCACGGATTTTGACTGAGTCACTTGTTGGCATGGAAGTCTCTCTCAGGGGATGATGCTGAGGGCAATACCAAAGCCAAACATAGGGTTTGAATCTTTACCCTTTCAGTCAATGAAGGCTTTGTTGCTGAAGACAACTGCTCCAAACCTGTATTTGTTAGCCTACATTCTCCAAGCAGTGTTCAGCATTTCAAACCTCATTGGTAAGTCCACAGACCTAACTGCTCTGTTTTGCATACTGAGAGCAAAGACCCATCACAGTGGTGGATATGAACTCAGCATAAGCATATCAGCCACCAAATAAAGGTTCCAGAGAGATGGAATATCTTCTACTGCCCTTCCTGGTTGCATCGCCAATGATCAATGCTGCATTACAATGTCTGTGCAAAGACAAATAACTGAAATCCAACTGTTGCAAAAAGATCTTGGGAAGATCTATGGATTTTCTCAGGCTCTGCATTGTGGAAGAGGACCTTCAGACCTCCCTTACTGACTTCAGTGTATGAGTCACGTGGAGGTGCTTCTCAAGCCAAAATGAACATGGAGAAGATCTGTGAGCTCATTGCCATGAAATGCAAGTCCTCCAGACAAGTTCAGCAAGGCAGTTGTCTCCTAAAGGAACACAACTGCTTATGAAAAGCAACTATGCTGTGATAACTTCAGATTTTGGAATTAAATTCCTTGCTCAGGCTTGTACAAGTACAATTTATACAGCAAAAAGACTTTATTTGAAATCAAAATATCTCTGGATGTCATAATAACATTAAGGCGCAGTCTTAAATCTGTCAGCTAAAACTTACAAAGCTTTTCTTGTTTCATTTTGTATAGGTATTATGCTGGTCACAGAACAAATAATAAAAGCATACTATCAGATTAAAAATAATGTATTTTTCTAAAAATTGTCATAGCTGCTATAACTAACACCTAGAGTTCTCAGAACCACAGTGTTAAAACAATCGAATTTGCATTATGTCTTTGATGATATTTGCATAGCTGTGTTCCTCTCCAGTTGAACAGTATTAAAAGAATGGTATTTTTCCTCTCGATATTTTCAATCACTAATACTTAAAGTATTCCCTCATTTGAGCTTTGTTCACTGGTAACTGACTGAAGTCAAGCTCAAATATTTTTTTAAAAAACAACCTCACTGGAGTTTAAAATAAAAGATATAAAACCAAACAAGCAAACAAACAGAAACCTGGAAAGGAAGCATTTATTTGCAGCTTAATTATGTGTATTTAAAGCTCCAGTAGAGCTGATAATGTTATTTAAAAATTTCTCTCTACTAAGGAAGTTACAAATACAGCCTGAAATGCTGTAATGCAGGGGGCTCCAGAACTGCTCATACTTTCCTTCTTAACTTAAACCTGAGTGTTGACAACACGGGGTGTTCTGACCATCACCCATCACTATGTGTAAATGTACTGACTCTTGTTTGAAGATGACCCAGAGCAGGTTGGAATAACTGTAGGTATATGGTACTCAACTGATGAGAGTTATTCAGGGATGCTGCTCTTCAAGCTACAACAAAAGGAAACATTTAGCCGAAGGTCTCAGGATTTTATAAATTCACATCTACCCACAGAAAGTTGCCCTGCCATTTGCAATAAAGTGGCATTACTCCCATTTTCATATACATAAAAAGAGGTGCAGAAGAGTTTAATTACCCACACACAGTGTGTGCAACAGCACTGTCGGGAACCTGGTACTCACTTCACTCCTAATCCACAGACTCAGCTGCCTTTCTCCAGCAGTGCTCATAGAAAGCTGTTCTCATAGCATTAAGAATACAGAATAGCCTACCTACCTTCCAAGAAGTCTTACAGAATTAAAGTCTACCTAAGACTATTTATGTTCTCTTCCACACCTGAGGGGCTCTTCCCTCTCCAAATACATATGAGCTTTCTATGTCATCCAATCCCCACTCCTAAGAGTCTGTGGTTAAAATTAGCTGTGCCATACTACAATATAGTACTCATAACCAACAACCAAAGGGTCTCCCAAAGTTGGCTGCTTCGGTTTTTAGCACTCTCTTTAGCCTAGACAATGAATACCAATTCAAAGTTAAGACGCTGTTGAGACCATTACTGTGATTGCATTTAGATAACTGTAATGTGAGCTAAATAATAGTAAAAGAATAAATTAATTAAAAACTCCAAAGCCCATAACATCAATAACAGGAAAGTTTGACAAGCAGCAGATTGGTCAATACCTAGAGAAATATTCATTAATAGGATCATAAAAAACTTGTTTGTTTAAGAATTTGCCTACCTGTAAGGAGAATACGGGTCAAAGCATGTCTTGGTGACTTCAGTTATCTCTGGGTTACAGCATTCCCCACCATCGAAGTTATATCTCTCGTAATTACAATCCATGTCACACACACCATTCTGCTTCTTCTTGTTGAAGAGTGTGTGGCGCACGTGTTGACAGTCTCCGCCATCATACCCGGTCAAGGTGTGGTTGCACTCAGGATCACAGCTGTCATCTCCAATCTTACTGATATCGCAGTTGGCCAGGATGAGTCGGTGGCGAAGGGAAGAGTTCTTCACCTCCAGCACTTCCAGCTCCCAGGTGATGTTGTAGCGGCTGAAAGCCTCATTTAAATGCTGATGCTGGAACTCAATCTGCTGTCGGCTGACGGTGGGGTTCTGGTGCTTGTCATCATAGAGATTTACCACACGGTAGCGAACAATTTTGTTGCGGCGGAAGCTGGAGAGCTTGTTGTAGCTGGCAATTACGTCTGTGTTGTCACAGACTGTCTGTCCACAGAGAGGAGGGTCTAGGCTGGTATCCAGCAAATAGCCATGATGATAGTTGAACTTGCTCTGAGGACTGCTGCCATCCTTCATGGGAGACCAGGTGTTTTTCACATTCAGTAAACTGTCTTGAAGAACTAGCTGAGGTAGAGACGTGTCTTGTCTGTGAATTGCCTGGCCCATATCCAACAAGATCTCCTTCTGAGACCGGGCTGTCCTCCAGAGGCTGAAGTGCTCTATGTAACCCCGATAGTTCTGATTCAGGGCATTTCCTCCAACCATGAGCACCTTGCACTTCAAGGTCAGAAGACTGAAGATGCTGCCCACTTGCTCTCCACTCGTAGCCACCTGGGCACCATTCACATAGAGTTTCATCAGGTGCCCATCATACGTGGCAGCTAGATGCACCCACTGGTTGGGGAGGTAGCTGCGATGTGCTGCAATGGTGGTTACTTTGCGAGCACGGTCCGTCTTCAGAGAGAAGAAATAGCGGGGGTCTCTATTCCCCTGGTCACTGACGGTGTTAATCCCCAGGACCCATCCTCGGTCACGAGATGTGTAAGAACATTTGTCATATAGTCCTATGTGCCCCCAAAAAAGAAATATGAATAAATAAGGATGACAGAATAAAGAAATTAGTCTTTGAATTGAATAAATATGTCTCTTTATATGTATATACACACACTCACCTACATATGTTAGAAAGTTAGCATACAATAATAACATTAAATCATCTAGCGCATTATTGTAAGAGGTCACGTTAAGATTTGCTATTAAAGGTCAGCATTTGCCAGTGGCATGAACAAATGGGATTCCCCTTTCCTGACCAAAGACCAAAACTCTTTTGCAAATTCCTATCAGCAAATTGTTGTGCTGAGCATTTGGTTCTTCCCTTCGCTCAAGCCATACATCACTGGTTGAATATAAGAACAGACTTGAGAAGCAGTCCTTATTGATCTCACTCACACTTCATATCCCTGAACCCTGCATCTAATAACCTCCAGAGGAGAAATAAGTATGAAATCTAAGTGCTGCACAGTTTGAAAAACACTGAGCAGCTGCAGTAATCTTGATATGTTCAAGCACACAAATCCTACAAAGAGTGAATGGGATGTGTTCAGGCTACCTTCAAATTCATACCCAGTATAAACCGGTAAGGAAATGGCATACATTGGTATGCTGTACGTGCTGAACAACATATATACCACATGAGGAAAGGGCAAGAACCATGCATGGATGGACGCACACATTCAGAAAGATTCCTGCCCCCTCACACACACATTTACTAACAATTAGATGCACCGCAGGGAATATATGCTAGTGATTTCTCTTGCTCTCACAGAGTGTGGATCCACACCTAAAGCTCTCTCAACTGGTCTTCACACAGCTCCAAGTGGTGGGAGGAGCCCACTCCTTCTCACTTTAGGACACGAGGTTTGGCAAGTTAAAGACGTGCATTTTCATCTTTCAGTTCTCCAAGGCCAAGGGCGGCAGGGACACCCCGCAACTGAAAAAGTAATTGCTAGAGCCTTGAGCACCAAATGGCCTTTCTACTGTCCACACATGGAAAAGAATCTTTCCCCCAAGCCTCCACTTCCAAAAGCCTAAACGAAAATGATAAATCTCTGACAGTTCAGTCCTCATGAAAAGACTAAATATCCCCTTACCTCACCCCTGCACCCTAACCTTCCCAGCACTACAACCAAAAAACATCTTCTGCTTCTGACTAAGTTGCTCAAAGGCCATCTGTTAACAATCACTCATTAACAGCGCAGTCTTGTCTAGTATCAACAGAGCAAAGGTTACAGGAGCATTCACTGTATTTTTCCTCCCCTTTCCCAGCACCCACTTTCCCCCCTCTCCTCACACCCTTCCCCTCTCCTCCTCCTCCCCCTGTAGAAAAAGGCTTCTGATGGCAAAGCTAAAAAAATTTCAACAGGCCTTTTTTCTGCATGCTGGTATTTTGCTAGGGACTCTGAGCTCCCCCTTTTCCTGTTTCCTTTGGAAGAGAGATCCCAGGGTTCGGAAGGTAATGTGTTTATTCATCTGTAGGGCGCACTCAGTTCAAAACCTTTGCGAGACCAGCTTCTAGTTTATACTGCTACTTCTGATCACGAGAAAGAAGAGGAGGGGAACCAGGGAAGGAAAAAAACAAATAAGCTAAAACAAAATGACATTTGGTGGGATGGATATTTACTCATGAAATTCATGATATGAAAGCCAAAGCTACCAATGACCTTCTGGAGTCTGTTTTTAAGTGGGTTTTTTATTATTATTATTTTATTTTTTTTTAATGGAATAAATAGTTTTAGAAAGCATTCATTTTCAGATGTATGACAGCCCATAAACATCTGCATTTTTATGAATCTCAAATAAAAATATAGTCCAACGATAGTGGTTGGATAATACTGCAATGAGTGAGAAGACAGCTGGCAAGACAAGTCCCTCTTCCAGAGAAGTAATAAAAAATAAACTATAAAAATCTCAACTTATTGTAATAAGACCATTAGAGCTGGTCAGACATTTTGTAAGAGGGTTTTTGCCTGCTGAGAAATGCCAACATGGTGAGAGCAGAAAAAGTGATGCAGAAATTTGACTGGCCCCAACAAATCTCTTGGAGAAGCTCTGGGTCTTCAACATGGTCAGGGGAACCCCAGGGGCTCCCTCAGCTGTTCTGGCTGTAAGCACAGAAGGTCAACCCATCCCAGCCATGCTCCCCACCATCTCCTGTCACCTTTGCCTCCCAGTGACTGAATTCTCCAGGCCTGCAGACCACAGGGCAGCTGCACATGCAATATCTGCTCCACCTGTTTCTCAAGGCATCCAAGATCCCTGCTGTTGGATGGACAGCTGGAAGTCCTGGAACAAATTTTGGGGTCTCCAGCTCTGGGGAAGTCTACCAAACAGCCTTTACAGGTCAAGTGTTTTGGCTTTTTGTACTGACCAGGGCTGGAAATATTCCCCCAAAGAACTAATAAATTATTGTGGAATGGAAATACAGTTTTCTAGCCAGCATTAAAGAACATCTTCCTCTCTCTCTGAAGTACTGCATGATGCTAGTGATTGACCTCAGCTGAACAGATGGAGCTGCTGGTGGAATACTACAGAATAGTAGCAATCCTCCCTTGCCTTTGAGCATTTAAACCCTGATGTGATGCAACGCGTCTTGAGTTTGGCTCAAACAGCTGCCATCAATTCAAGATTTACAGGGAGCCAAAGGAGGGCAGAAAAAGAAAAAAACCAGTGACAATAGGGACACCACTGAACATGCCAATATGAAAGCTGCTGAACTAAAACAGTCTACTATTCCAGTTCCTTACATTTTCTAGTATAGGGCAAAGGTCATTACTGAATCCATATGCCACGTACAGTATTCTTTTCGCAAACTTTTACTGTTACAGACATCCAACTCTTGATGAAAAGATGGATTGAACACGAGCCCTTCAGCAACAAGACTTGGTTTTTTCTTAAGAGAAAGGAAAAAGAGTAAAGAAAAAGGATAAGAAACCCACACTCCCTATAACTTGCAAGTCGTCCCGGTTCTTTATGAGCTTCTTTTGTTTGTATGCTGTACCTACTTTCCCAATCCTTCACTTGCTTTTGGCTTTAGACTAAGAATCCTCCGGCTAAGGGAGTGTCACTTTTCCGTTTTGTCCCCAGCACAATGAAACTAATTTCAGCTGGGACTTTAGATGTCATAATAAAAGAATTTATTACTTCTTCTATGACAACTAATAAGGGCAAAGTCATTGGAAGAGGGACATGTGAAATAATTGCCAGAACTTCTGAAAACTGAATAATTTGATGTTTTCACAATTTATTTCAATTTAGTAAAAGGTTCCATAGCCATGAGTTATTTCTCAGACATAATTAAGAACATTTTAAACAAGAGGAGGCCTCTTTTACCCCAAACAAGGCTGGTTTTGAGTAAAATCACCCTTCACAATGGTTGACACTCCGAATTTCAAAATTCAGCTGTGACCACAACCAACATTTACATGAAAAACATAGAGTTTAGATTCTCGTTTACACTGAGAATTCTTTACAATAACATGGTAAAGGACATTCTTAGCTACTTAACATCCCTTTGCAAACCAAGAGTGGTATAAAGAGGCCTCATGGTAAATGAGACTCAAGCCAATGACTGCAAAAACCACAATTCGGTGAATATGTCTGAAGTTTCTGAGCCAAGAAATGGTGCGAAATAAAACTGATGTTTGTTTTCCCCGCAGCAATTGGATTAAAAAAATATGTACAAGTTTCATACAGCAGCAAACAGTTTTCCTCACTTCTGCTTGCCCTGAGTTTCTAGAAAGGGATGAAGCTACAGCTGAGAAGAACACTGACAGCCCTTCTAACTCCTTAGTCTGAATGATTTTTTCCCTGTAAAGCTCCTGCTCCTGAAACCCAAGGGATTAAACCAGAATTTTATCTTTTATTAAAAAACAGAAGAGGTGCTAATTCAGCTTTCCAGTAAGAGGCATTGGTAACCTTCCTTCCCCACAAAGGAATGAGTCACTTTTCTGACAGCTTTGGAGAAGTACATGGACACAGTAAGATGCCACATTCCTGTATGCTTGGCCAGAAAGAGACTTTGATAGCCCATGAGGCTCCTTACAGTCTCATGATGTTTGTCCCTTATAGGAAAAGTAAATTCCAAGGCATGCCAAGAGTGGGGAAAGCTGGAAAAATAAATTCTAAAGGCCAAAAGCCAAACATGGAAAACCAGAAATAGAGTCTCTCCCTTTTTTTACAAGTCATAGAATCATTATGGTTGGAAAAGACCTTTAAGATCATCAAGCCCAACAGTTAACTAACCCTGCCATGCCCACTTCTAAACCATGGCCCTGAGCACCACATCCAGACGGCTTTTAAATACATCCAAGGATGATGATTCCACCACTGCCCTGGGCAGCCTGTGCCAGTCTTTGACAACCCTTTCAGCGTAGAAGTTTTTCCTAATGTCTAACCTAAACCTCCCCTGGCGTAACTTGATGCCATTCCTTCTTGTCCTATTGGTTGTAACTTGTGAGAAGAGACCTACATACACCTCTTGACAACCTCCTTTCAGGTAGCTGTAGACAACAGAGCTACATCCTTGCACGGACCCTGTGCACTGGACAGGATTTGACAGCATGAGCACAGAATGTAGCACCAGTTACTGAACTTGTGAAGTCCAGGGCGAGGACATGAGGCATTGCTGTAACCATGCTCACGATGCTGAGATTGGAGCAGATGTTTATCAGCAGCAGTCACAGAGAAACGGGAACTCACAGCTAGAGGCTGTCGCTGCTGGAGTCATAAGTAGCTCTCTTTGTGGGCAGAATTTGAAAGAAGAGAGGCTGAAGTAGCCCATGCAAGCTGCTGTAATCCACTTTAATATTATCAATAACAGACTCCAGGCCTCCCGCACTCACTTGAGAGCTGTTTCATGTGTCTTGCTAACAGCAATCTTCCCGGTAATCAGCCCGGCCATAGAATTACCTAAGAATTTAATTCTTTATGCATAAAAAGTTTCCCCACTTCGCTGAGCAACGGAAAGCACAAAAAAACCCCAAAACAACAACCCAAGCAAAATAAAACAGCAAAAACCAATGACGACAACAAAAAACCACCAGAAAGACTTGTTATGCTTTCCTTTCCAAGAGCCAGGAGGCTGGGGGACGGCGAAGAAGGAGGTCAGTTTGACTTTGAACACATCAGGTGTGCTGCGGCGCCCGTCACAGCCGTGCAAGGCAGAACGGAAAACAGCGCCCTGCACTTCTGAAAGTTGGCCGTGCCTGTTTTGCTGGGAGACTCCAACCAGAGGTGACAGGACTCAGTTATGAAAGGGGAATTTAGGTCAACAATCAAAGCTGCAGTCAGGGGGCCCAAGAACAGGGAGCTAAAGGTTGGGGCTGTTTTTTTCTTTAGCATGCTTTAATCGTTTAGTATCAAAGCACAGAGGAACGCTTGAAAGAGCAAATATTCTACAGGAACCTATAGAAAGCTTTTATCTGTCCAGAGGAAAATAATTAAAACCGACAGATTTGGGTTAAGTATCCCCATGTTCCATGCAATTGGATAAGTCAGCAGAGATCCACTGGAGCAGTTCTTGAGTTCTGCACTGGATATTTCATGGTATGACGTTGAACCCAATATAGTTTTACAAAGGGGAGAAATAATCTCTCCTTTCCTTTGCCGTGCTTCCCCCAGCCCCCACTTCCTTCCACAATAGTTAAATAATTCAAAGTCCAGAGTACTTAAGGCAACATCTCTTTCTATACCATTTCCAACACAGCTAAGAGGCCTCCTGAGGTTCCCCTTTGAGACAAGGAGTGGCTCAAGCAAACCACCTGAGACTTGCTCAGGTGGCAGTGTACTACTTAAGAGAGCAAAAAGGGGATGTTTGATGCTGCTATCAATCTAGCTGAATTCACACCAGATATTATCATTTACAAGCTATGCAATAGGATTCAGATCTGAGACAGAAGGATAAAGTTCTTTTTGTTTTGACATGAAAGAAGATCATCATCATGTAGATACAGAGTCTAATAGAGCTATGCCTATTTATTGTTAAGAATTTGGCCCAAGGCCCTTTGCAGTATCAAAATCTTTTTATCATTGCCATCTAGCATTGAACTAAGCATATATTCTTATGGTTTCTCAAATTCCCAGTCGCTCAAATGCTCAGTGAGATACCTTGAAGCTTGAAAACAGGGAGGTGAGAATGGCTAAAACAGCAAAACATGAATTTATAGTGGCTGAATAGTTACGAACATTACAGAAATGCTTCCCTTCCAATAACAAAATCATGTAGGCTGCAACAGAGCAGCCACTGGCATGGACAATCATATTAGTGACACTTCACTGAGCCTATTGTGAGAATATACCCGCTAACAGTATATAAGAGCTTACTGCAAATAGATCCGGTAGGCTGGGGTTAGTGAGAAATTATTAGATTGTGAGGATTTTGAGGTGCAAGCGAACACACAACACCACATAACCAGATGGCACAGAGAAGCGAGCTTCAGTCCTTGCAGTATTGTAACAGGGTCATCCTTGGACTGGGTAGTACTTTTGCAAGGGCTCCTTCATATACAATACCAGCGTAAACAAGTATTAGTGGGAAGGTGGGCTTCTTATCTAGATCTCCCTAAGCATTTCACAATAAAGCTGTAGAACCAGTGGAGACTGGTACTTGGTTAACAAACTGTGGTTGTTTGTGATCTAATAACTAGGTTTAGGTGGGCTTTTAGACGAATAGCAAAAAGCACAACCTTCGCAAGGGTCAAACTCCAGTCTCTGCTATAAAGTCCAGGACCACAGGAACAGTCCTGAGAACAAGAGTAAGGATTTTTCTAATATCTACAAAACAATTTATTTCTCCTGTCTTGTTCTGAGAAACAATGAAATATTTTTGGATGAAGCTTGGAAAAGCAATATGTGTCCATGTTTTTAGAAATGATCGTAACACATGCAGTCATAGAGACAGTATTAAGATAGTACAAGCAGGCTTCCTCTAGATAGTGCTTAACCTGAAGCCATAAACTCTGCAGCCATCAGCACCATCCTTCAGAGAATAACTGGTGTATGCCATAAATATGGAAGGCTTTGCATCAGGCTTGATTCAGACAAGAATTCAGGTTGGTGGCTGCCAGATTCTAGTATGGCCCACTGATAATAAAGCAGAATTTAGAGTTTATGAAAACCCAGATACCTTTCAAATACAGGGAATGGAAAGCCCTAAGTAAGTTTGTTGGTTTGGCTCAAAGGGACCTTAACATATCTCTCAACTTCCAAGCTTATCTATGCTCACTGGTCAGCAGAACCAGGTTACGAATTAACCATCCTATTGTAGCTGAGGCAGTGTATTCACCCTTAGAGGAACCCAGCATCAGCATCACTCCCTCTTTAAAACCAGATGTTGCAAAACACATGGATACTTATCAAGAGGCATGCATGAAAATCATCTGTCTTTCACAGACACATGCACAACACACACAGACCTGCAAAAAAGGACATAAATACAATGACACACCAGCAGAAGGGTGGCTTTACACACACAGATGAATGTACCCAGCAATGTGCTTGATAGAACATAAGTTACTTCTGCTCCCACGTCTCCTCCTCCTCCCTGCACTATTCATCAAATACTGATTAGCTATCAAAGCTCTACAGAGAAATTTACTCTTGTGCATGCTAACACAGCATGCTAACACAGAGTGGCTTTCCTCCCTTCTACAAGAGTTAATACTTGAGAGCAAACACAGAGAGTATCGTCTATGGGAGGAACAGACACAGAAATACCATAACTTCCAGACAATCTAAGTAATAAAGTGGCATTTCTGGGCTCCTTTTAGAAAACAGCAGAGAGAATTGATCATAAACTGGGTCAAGATAGGTCAGCATACCTCAGAGCAGATCAGATGGCCAGAGCATCCCAGGAGGAAACGTTCTCCTGGAAGGATTATTAGGGGCACATCTGTGCCATCAGATGACCGTGCACAATACCCATCAGCTCACTGGGAGTTCAATATGGCATTTCCTTTCAAAATATGTTTTGTGCCTGATAAGCACTGCAAGTCAATCAGCTGCAGCACTGGCCAAGCCCGCACTCATGCTGGATGAATGCCCGATGTGCTGCCCTACGGAAGCCCCTTGATGGCCAGAAACATGGAGCACTGAGAAGTGAAGGTCTATGCATGAGACTGATGCTTGTGGTGCCGATCAAAATACACAGCCAGGACTGAAGGGGGGACAACTCCACAGCTTGTTTTGCTTCTTAGAATTCCCTCGGCTCTGACCTTTACAGCAGCTTTAGGGCAGCACTGGAACCAGCTGAGCAGTTACTACTCCCAGCTGCAGAGAGAAGAGCTTTTACACCATTGCACAATGCATGGGTGTTTGTGGGGGGGAGGTTAGGGCTAGAGAACAAAGAAGGAAGTCTAGTGGCACCTAAATCAAACATTATGATCAATGAAGGAGTGGGAAGAGGACCTGGGGAGCGGGAACAACCTTACAACCTTTCCGGGATCAGACAGATGGCCAACATCCACGTTATTACAAAACCAAAACAAAACCAAAAAATTCCATGAATGCAAACTAGAGCACCCTGCAAGGAGACTGTAAAAATCACATCATGATCGCTTAGACTTGTCTTTGTATTTGAGAGGCATTTCCACATGAAACAGTTCTAGTTATTTAATTTGATTTTTGAGAACATTCTCGGACAGACACTTTGTGAGTGCAAAACTGAGCAGTTCCAGTGCATTTACACTGATTTATACCATGCAAAGTCTTTGCCTCTGTGTGAATTAAATCTTATTGTAAAAATATCTTAGATCTTATCCAGACTCAAATATCTTATTGCATCTGGCTTTCCCATATGACTGCATCTTTCCTGTACTAATAGGAACAACTGAGGAATTTACCAACCTTAAAAGAAACATCTCCGCTGCAATGCACAGACCAGCACGCAATAACAGCAGGCAGAACAAGGCTGATCGTGCCTGTTTTCTGCTGTCACTTCTGAAAGGGATCTGGGCCTTCTCTAATCATGATTATTTCATGCTTCAAATTCCCTGCTCCATACTTGCATAGAAGTTCCAAACCCATACACAAACCACAGAGATATTTCTGCTTTCTAGGAAACATCCTGCTAAAAAAAACCTGCCTCTCTAACATGATACAACTATTATAGTTTGCATTCCAGATAGGCTGTAGTCACCACATACTAACCTAAGTGTATAATTTTAGAGCTCTATTTTTCTGCGCAGTTTGAATCCAATTTCATTTGTTTTGGTATGATTTTCCCCCTGGAAATACCTGAGCCTGTATTTCTGCTCTACAAATACCAGTGACTGCTTGATCTGTGAGTACAAATAAATAAACATCTAAAAGAAAATCCTCACGCTGATACTCATAATGTCTTAGAAGTGTACAGAAACAAATTCACACCTATTAAACCTTAGGCTGTAGCTGGAAATTCAGTCTTTAGTTCTGAAAGGACAAGATGGGACAGCGATGGGCAGCCCTCCAAAAGGTCATAATTCTACTTCGCTTTCCATAAGCGTTGCCAAAGTCAAATGCTTCTCAAAAGTAATTGACCTTCTCAAGTCTGCAGAACTGGGAGAAAAATGAAAAAGAAACAAGCTACCTTGGAAGATTTTTGGCAATTCTTGTGTTTAGTTGAGCAGCAGGAAATATCGCATGTCCAACCTTTCTTATGTTATTTCAGCCCTTCCACTTCTGGTTAAATTTGGAATTGAAGAAATGAAGACTAACAAAATAGCATGTCCATGTACTACTTTTTCTCTGTGCATAGGCCTATATATACATGTGCACATGGGTTTGAGGGAGCAGACCGGGGTGTTTTGAGCACTTGGCTTAATTTTGACTTTTGAGAAATGGCCTCCAGCTGGGGACGGCTCAAATGAAATGAAATCTTGTGTCAGAACATTAATTACCTTTGAGAAGTCTTTGCTCTGTAGTTCTTGTTTGCAACTCAGCCAAAGCCACACGAATAGGTCATTTCAGCATACAGCCCACATACTCTTCTGCACTGTTGCTCTGCCCTGAGATCAAGACAGACGACCCAGCGAGGAGATGACAAGCAAAAGTCACCCCAAACTTATTCTCTGCTTTCTCATCCACTTCTTTGTTTTTAACAGATGCCTGCTGTGTTAGCTTCACAGTCTTGACATTGTCAGTGCCACAGTATCAAGAACAAAACCTTGACTTTGGTCCTTGAAAGTTGTATGCTGGAGGTGAATTCTTGGCTTCATTGAAGTCAACAGTAAAACTCTTATTACCTTCAATGAGAAAAGATTTGAGTCTTGGTTTTCAGCTTGTCTTCAGACTAGCACGCTGGACTGTTTTGAAGGGGAAAAGGCAAGTTGTCGCTGAGCACACTATTCTGGCTAAAGGTGACAAAATCTAAACAAGATTAACAACATATGAAGCTGAGCCTGACAATTCAACTGTAGTGATGCCCAGGAGATCCTACAAAGAGCTGGAAATATTACGTGGTTAGAAATATCCTACCAGTGTCAAGGAGAATCTGTAGAAATACTGGAAAATTAAAGGATTTTAAATTAGCATCCTAGTGCTACCTGTGCTTTACTGTTGTCTTCAATTATTTTTGCAGTAATAGCTGAAAACCCCAGAATAATCTGACTGTAGAAGAACTCTGACACAATATGGGTGAGGACTGAATTAAGTCCTCTTTAAAGAACTTGTAATTTGGAAAACCACTGAATTCTAATTGAAAAGTCGTGGTGACAAATATTCCACCATTCTACTCAGAAAGGTTTTTCAATTATTGACTACTCTCAGGGCTAAACCACTGCATTTTCTCTCTGTTCTGAAGATACATTCATATGCATCCATTAGATTTACTTATATTGTCTATTATGAGATTTTCAACCTCGAATTATCAGATTAATATTCCTCATATACTTAAAGATCACTATGATTAAGCCAACTCTTAATCTTCTTGAGTCAAATACTTTAAGACTTGTTACAAATCATATAATTATTGCCACCATTCGCTTCTTTTTCTCTAAATCCTCTTTCATACAACGTCCTTCTTAAACTGTGGACACCAGAACTAGACAAAGTACTTCTGCAGCAGCTACTCCAGTGTACACAACTTCCCCAATCCTGTTCCATGCTTCCCTGTTTACATAGCCAACGATGACTCGAAACCTTTGGCCACAGCATCACATTGGCAGCTCACATTTACATGCTTTATCTATTCCAACAGGCAGCTATTCCTACACTTCCAGGTGAAAGCCCCTTCCCCCATCACCCATCCTTTACGTGTGACTTGCCACCCGGCTTTCTATATGTATTACTTCACATTTGGCTTTATTCTAATGCATACTGTTTGCATGTTCTCAATATCTGAAAACACCCAAATGAGAGTCCTGTTTTGGTCATTGTTTACCACTCCCTGAACTCTGCAGCATCTGCAAATTTTATCAGCACTGATTTTATGTTTTCTTGCAGGTTGTTGACAGAAAATATTAACTAGTAAAGAGACAAGATTTCATTCTGCTGAACAGGAAGGAATGTGGCCAGAGTCACACTGCTCAGGCAACAGCTCTATTTTTCAGTAGGGGAAAATAAATACCTGTGATACTCATGAATACGAGTTTACACAAGTCAAGAGAAAAAAGATGGGACAAATAGATAAGTAGGAGATCGGCAAGATATGCCTGTGTCTTTTTGTCTCTTTGGCATTCCCAGCTTCAGACTTCTCCACATAGCAGCACAGTCCTGCAGGTACATCGTACCATACTGACCAATGGGACTTCTTGGCCGAGCACTTCTTCCTTCTGGTACAGTGGAGTAGCACTTGCCATTTACAGCACCATACATAATCGAAGCACTGCATTGATGTTATTACTTCATTCTTACAAACAGCATCTCTCTGAGGTCTGCTGAGAACCATTATCCCACCTTCACAGATGGAAAGGACAGAGCTGAAGGCACCTCAGAGAGATGGCACGGTAGCAACTAAAACCCCAGTGCAACCTGTGCACCTCCAATCGCTGTGCCACCAAATAAGCAGCTTGAATTAGCAGAAGGAGCTTGCTTCTCTCTCACACAGCAGTTTCATCACTGGTGAAACAAACACCCTTTCTTTCTCCCAAAGCATCTAATTTATCGTTGAAGGAAATCTCTGTTCTCTTCCTGAAACCTCGAGCCAAAAAGAAACCTCTACCCTTTGCAAGTCTGTTTCCCTCTCTGCCAACTGAACTCTATCTCTCCTTCCCTTACAGAATATCTTGTTGCAATGCCCTTCTATAATAATTTTCACATAAAAACGTCTGCCTCATCAAGCTTGCCCTGTCACCAGTGTTTGACAAGTGTCAGAGAAACACCATAAAAGCCAGGCTGAGAGTTCGTCAGTGCAAAGCACGCCATGTGTTGAACACATTGACAGTTCTCAATAAATAACTTCCCTGCTGAAAAAAAATTGCTTGGGTTTGGAAGAATGTTCTCCACACTGTCTACTTACGTGCATCTTCCTCTATGATGCACAGAAGATCCTGTGCATGGGGAGCAGAAATACGTCACTTCCAGAAGATACCAAAGTATTTTTTAAAAAAATAAAATTATCTGAACACAAATTTAAGTCCTGACTCAAGGTTTATGGCCAATTTCAGACATACAGATGTGCAATAAAGCATTGGTTTCTTGATATAGGTGCAAGAAGACACTCTGAGGGAGGAGAGATCTGGACAGTGGTAGAAAGAGCTGTCCTAATCTCATTTCTTTAGTCTCTCTCATGAAATACATAGCTCCCATTTCATTTAGTGCCTTCTTAAGTACCAGAGCACAGAAACTGTTCACCAAAGCATCTTGGCCTTCCCAGCATCAGACAAAACACATGGTTGGAGCACAAAGGCCCTTGCTTCTCTGCCTTTACCATCAGCGCTTGAGGCAGAAGGAAGAGTTTGGTCCAGTGCTCTGCCTCCTACCACTGCAAGGTGTCTTCATGAATGCAAGTGTTCCCAGCCCATCTTTGCCACTAAATCCCAACCTGCAGAAACCCTTGCAGAAGAAACAGACCCCTCACAGTATCATTTTGCCTCTGTGAGATGCAGGAACTGTTGCTTCCTGCTCTGGCCCACTCCATGAAACATGCAGGTGTTTGGATACAGCCATTTCCCAGTAAAACCGGTGACATGCTGATGTTTAAAATAAAATAAAATAAAATAAACCCCTAGCATTACAGCGTATAGCTGAAGACCACCCTAGTTTGAACATTGCCTCTGGTGAGGCACTGAATGTAAACAGTCTGTTTGATTAAACCATCTCCAGCAAGAGGACTTTGGGGAATTCCAGTCTTTCTCAGCGCAAAGAGCAGAAGATCCTCTGCTCTTCATTAATTCAGAGCTCTTCAAAGGGCAAGAATGAATCGCCCTACTTTCCTCCTAGGAGAAACTGTTGATAGCTGTCCTGGAATTCTTGGCGGAAGCTCACCAGTATAAATCAGGTCCCTTTCAACCACCATCCCGCCCTACTTCTTTATTTAATCTGTTCACATGGCAAAGGGATTGTGCAACAACTGATAAACTTGGTCCATGCTGTCATACCAAATACTCATTTCTGATTGTCTTACCCCCCTGCTGGGGTGAAAGGAGAAGAGACCACGCTGGAATAGTTTCATAGATAAGACCGTTAGTTACATGACAGAAAATATTTGTACAATAAGAGAAATTGCTCTTTTAACAAAAAGCAACAGATAAGACTATTTTAAACCATCACATTTTAAGGTACAGAGATTCTGCCAGCACTGGAGACCTTCTGTAATACATCTAAAACTTCAGGGATCTTAGAACTAAAAAAAGTGGGACTACAACTTTCACATCTACTGTAGCTGTAAAAACTCCCTTAGTCCCAGTTTCCAAAGTCACTCCTTATGGAAGAGAGGGAGGCTGGGACAGTGACATGATCACTGCATTGGTACCACATCTCTGCACAAGGGAGGAACCACAGCCTTGACCAGTGCTGCCTTCCTCAATCCCGGAGCTTTTCTTCACCTGATGAATTTCCCAAGCATTTTGAGTAGCCAGAAAGTCTTTATAGAGGATCCCAGTGTCTCCTGGAGGGAAACAAGCACCTAATTCCCTCACCCCTTGTCTGAGATCACCAAGGTGCAGTACTAAAGGCACAACCCAGGAGCAGTCACAAGAAAATGGACTTCTTCTTGGGATGCCCCAGTGCTGTAAGGGGTTGGAGGACCTCTGGAGCAAGTTAAAGCATTTTGCATTTTCCAGCTGACAGCATCATTGCCTTGCCTGTCTGTCCCTGACTCCAGAGCTCATGTGACTACACAGTCCCTGTCATCTACCTCCTTGGGTCAGCTCACCCCTACCTCTTTAAGGTGGTGGGTCTGTAAGAGTGATGTACAATACCAGATGTATCAGCCTGATGCTCAGACCATAGTAGAATAATTATCCCTTGGGCTATTTTATTCTTTTTACAGCCTTTGTGCAACTCAAGAGCAACAGTTTTGCCAGGAGGCAAAATGTTGTAAAACAAAAACCAGACCAAACAAAACAAAAAGACAAAATCAGTGGATTGTATCAAGAACAAATTCTACAAGTTCCCAAACACTGTCCATGCTGATTTTAAAGCAAATTGAGATTATAAATCTACTCCTTTTTTTGGTATTTTTTGTGATGAAGGGAAAAGAAAAGAAAGATATACAGACAGACAGGCAAACATCTCATCAAAGAAACTTCTACAAACAGATGCAGGATAGGAAACATCCAGCAATCCTGCTGGCTCCAGCCCATGGCCTGGACCTGAGCGTGTGGTTGATTTTCATTGACTAACTTTTCTTCCTGTGAACTTCCTCTGAGGGTGTTTGTTTATAAACAGAGGAGGGGATATTATTGCTGGAGATGGGACAGTATGGGAGGGGGTGAAGGAGTTGAAGACCACAAGACTGGAGAGTAGGGTAAGAAGTGTTTGTTGCCAGAAACACAAAGGGCTCACTGTGAAGCTGGTGTGCGGCCTCATTTCACAGTCTAGAGGGATTATGATAGGTATATGCAGAAAATGCTCCAAAAAGTAAAAACAACCCCACATTGTACAAAAGTTTCCCACTGCATCACCATAACCATTACACGCCCAAATTAAACCATCGACAGTGGTGACAGTGACTGGAGGTTGCTCTCCATGACATCCACTTCTCAGCTTGTTTATTTTCCCCACTGCATATGCTCTGTCTCTGCCCCAAATTCAACATGTTCGCTGCTCTTGAGCAGCCCCCCTGATTTCCACTCCAAATAAGTTACTCTAGGTTTACATTGGTGTGTTCAACAGCAGAATCTGGCTTGTACTGCTCACCCTTCCCACTGCCAAGTACATGTTTCAAAATTGTGTGCGTAATGCATTTAGTTAACATTTGCTTTTTCTCCCAGTACTCCTTTTCTCCCTGAACATCTCCATTCATGAGCTACAGCACAGGAGGCTTCCAATTCTTGTCTAGTTTACACTGAAAATAATTCCCATTAAATTATCGCTGGTGAAAGGTGCTGTTTTGACCTCAGAGAGGCTGCTCTGTTTATCCACAAGACAGATGCAATGTAAGACAGTAGTAATGCAAGCTCCAGATTTCAGCCTTAGCACTTCAGCCTGCACAAGCACAGATGCTGCTGAATTCAGAACAAAATCATGTGGACTGTGTGATGTATAGCCTCCCTGTTGATGTTCTCGACAGAAAGATGGGTTGTTTAGCCATAAGAGCATGCACTAGATGATGATCCCTCCCCAAAACAGCCTGGGGCACCAACATGCTGTGTAGAAAGCCACTTCTGCAACCAGTTCCCTGGTCTGTAACTACTGGGGTAAATGAGTCATTTTTGCCCTTAATTAATAACCTGAGATATTCAGACATTTTCAGCATTTCCTAGGAACATGCTTTGCAATTACAAGTTACATATTTTACAAGCTGTTTCTGCAAGTCAATATATTAATCAATGTGCAGATGTAGGGGAAATATCAAAGTATTCCAATTTAAATAAGAGCACACTGAACCAAGGGACTTTGGTGATATTTGCTTTTCTCTCCCATTATGGGCTGCATACGCAGTTCTATTTAAGAAATACTATAATTCATGCCGATTCAAACATCACCAGCATGTCTAGGGCAGAGATAATAACTTCAGACCATCTGATTTTCTGCCATCTCCAAAGAGCTCATGTCGCAAATGCCAGCTGCCTTCTTCAGCCATCCTCTGTGCTGCCACTGCTTCCAACAGTGTGACACCAGGTGAAAGACTTCATAAGCACCATCAGCTCAGTACAACAAACACCCAGGGAAGAACCACCAGCAGCCAGGAGGAAATATCCTACAGGCATTAGGGTGGGTTGACTTCACATGGAGAACAACCCAGGTTGAGGAATAACTGTCACTACCCCTAAAAAAAAAGGTAGCGAACGCTCAAGCCTGATGGCATCTGTTTCTAGCTCTGTTGCCAACACACAGTCAAAGCTTGGTCAAATCAGAGCATCCCTTCATACCTCAGTTTCCCTGATTTTAAGGACAATGTTCCCTCAGGCCTGAGAAACTTATCACCACCATCAGCAGGATGTTTGGAGGCAGTTATCAGAACTACAAAACTACAGTCTTAATACAGTGACAATGGAGATTAACTGCACTAGGATACATTAGAACAAGAGGAAAAAACCTACATTCAAAATTAAGTAACACTGGTAACAGTCAAGGCCTTTACTTTCCATTTCTTTCCCCTTCTTAAATAAAACAAACAAAATAATGGTGATAAAATCTCTATCCTCAATCCAGTGGCTGATCTTTGTGAATATGCTTCCAACACTAACAGCAGAGAATGGGCAAGGAAGAACGTGAAAGAGGAAAGGAGCCTGCAGCCGATGCTCAGTATCAGGAACAGAGCTGCTCTTCTCCCAAATCCATGACGACAAGAGATTCCTGGGAATCAAATGAGGGAGGGGAAGATGGGTCAGAGGAGAGAAATCCATATGGGAAAGTGACTTAAAGCAAATAAAGAGACAATAAATTAGATAAGGAAAAGGAGGAAAAACATAGCAGAGGGGAGGAAGGAGAAGAGATAAAAGAGCCTAAGTATCACTCAAAAGGAAGACTCAAGGAAAGCCTACCAGACCCCAGGAGTTAATCAGCAAAGAACACAGTGGTTTTCTTCTCTAACACAGCGATTCTTTTGCTTTCATGAGCTGGTATCATATCTCTCAGATGCTGCTTCACCAGGCCAATTCCAGATGCTTCTCAGTTTCACTTCACCCTCACTCCCTTCTTTGTGAGAACAACCACTCGCTCCTTGTTTGTGCACCGCTAGGATGGATATTAAACAGAACAATATCAATAATTCCCGGAAAATATGCATGAGCATATGGCTGACTAAGCACACAAACACACAGTCTGCATACCCGCTGTTCCCACAGTGTTTCCAACACGAGTTGGCTGAAGCCACCAACCTCATGGCCACTCTTGGTCTGCAAGGAGGGGCCACCACCCTCCTGTGGCAAAAAAAGATGAGAACTACAGAGAGGGCAGGGCTCCCCACAGCACATGTGTGCTAGGGAGGAGGGAACCAGCAACTGTGTGGAGCAGGAAGAAGGGAAAGACGGGGGAATCCAGGACAGCAGATAGTAGAAAAAGAACCAAAATTAGGAGGGTGATAAGAGAGGGTGGAGGGATTGGATGGGAAAGTTACACACTTACCTCACCCAGCAAAACAGAAAAGCGGCGTGTTTTGAATAAGTGCTTGTTTTAACACTGAAAAAAAGAGGAAAAAAAAAAAGGAAGAGAAAGGTTGAAAGAGACAGAGGCTAAAGTGGGATTTGAAGTATAGCAAAACCAACTAAAATAAACATGTCCCTTCCCCTGGCCAACTTCTCTGACGTTAGGGATTCGCAGTTTTTCTTCTCTTGTATCCAAAGCAAGAAAGGACAGCAAAATAAGAGATGTTAAAGCAAGGACCATGGAAGGGTTCAGGCTGCAGAGGAAGGATGCAGAAGGCTCTCTGAAATGAGAGCCTAACCGGAGTCAGCCAAGGTCAATGGAATTTTTTTATGATCTTGAAGAGGTTTAGGATCAAACCAGTGCTGCCTGTGTAAATCGAACACCATGAATCCAGCCCCATTCTCCCCAAGGAATAATCTGACTTGTATTTATATTTGTTCACAGTTTCAGCTGTGATACATACTGCACCCTCACTTGGTGCTGGCAACTTTATGGATACTGAAGAGTCCTCAACTGAGCAAATCGTTCTGATCACTGTGAACGAGGACAGCAGCAAGCAAAATTCTGGGATAAGGTGTTCATTCTTGTTCTCTTTTTAACTCGGCTTTTTGAGTTCTGCTCTGCTCATGTTCAGAGCAAGAATACTTTGACTTCATGGATGGCTTTAGGGAGAGTAAACTTTATAAATCAAAATCAAAGCCATTTACAAGATATGCCACTTGTGCCGGAAAATGTGAGGAAATAAACAAGCTGCTCTTCCTTGATCATTGGAGTTTAAATGCTCTATTGATCTGGGAAAAAAATCAAAGGTGCGTTGGAAATTGTGTGTGTATGTGCATGCATGCTCACACCAGAGAAAATGAAGAGAAATTAGCAGAAGAACAATCAAGCATTTCTTCTCCACAGAAACCTGAAATAAAACTAAGAATCATATCCAAATGTTTGCTACCCCAAGGTAGGGAAATGCCCACAGAGCAATGTAAGTATAAGGTCAGAAGAAAGGTACACCTTCATTTTTAGAAGTCTCATTTTTGGGAAAATTAACAGACAAAAAGCACAGCACAGTCAATTGTTCTGTGCCCAGAACAATGCATGAAGCAAATGCTGAGAATCTAGGAAATTGAAAACTCCAGTATACTCTGCCTATCTGAAATAGAAAGAGTAATATATACTGATCATCTAAAGATGGTATTAGATGAAAAATTTAGTAGTCTTGAGAGAGGAGGTTAAATGAATAAAAAGATTACATTAGATGAGAGGATACAGTTGAGAGAAAAATGTAGAGGGTTTTGATCAAACAAGACTTTTATGATGCATTTTAAGAATAATCTAGAATATAAGATTTAAAGAAATAAGAATGTAATAAAGTGAATGTATTCATTCTTAGTATGACAGGATGTAGGAACTGCCACACAGACTAAGACCAGAGAAGGGTGGGAAATGTGTGATAAAATATTTTGTTCAGGAAAAAGGGAAATTAATCAAAACAGACTGTCTGTGGGAAAGGATCAGTTCTGGCAAATATTCTAATTTAAAATTTCAATAGAAGTTTCATAACTGTCAAAACACCTGATTCTCTTGTAACTTTCTGAAAATAAGAAAGCTGATATCTTTTACCAGCCAATGTTTTTCTTTCTCATACTTAACACTGTTCTAAACCACTGCTTTGGATTTTAGGTACTTAAGATGTTGTCAATCTGTTCTTCTCTTTTCCTGTCTTATATTATAGTGGTGACTCTTGGTCTTAGCTAAAGATCTTTGGTTTATAGTAGAGCACTGGGAAATTTTCTGTGGCCTGTGCTATATCAGAACCCACAAAGTGGATATTCTGTGAATGTTTGGACTAATTTTCTGCTGTTATATCCCTGACACTGCAGGGGACTGAATTTGGCAACCCAGGTGGTCCCTTCTCTGCTTCTGCTCCTATAATTTCTATCACAGAAAATAAAAGAAGAGCTGAAAAAACAACAGCTAAAATTGGAAGCAAAACTATTATATGGGAACATTTCAACTGACCCCAGTGATGGAAGGGTTTATTTTTGTTTTTTCAACATGTCTTTTTGAAAAAAGCCACTATATTTTGGCTCTTTTTTCTGGCTCAGGTCAGCATGAGCAATGAAAATCCAAGGTGAAAGCACTCAGTTAATCCCATGGTCTTGAGAGCATCTAAAACCCGTTGGTCCTGCAGTATTTTTGTCTTAAAGTGGCTCAGACAGGTGTCATGACTACACCTCTTTTGTGCCAGATCCGAGGAGCTGGCACCTATGTCCTGACAGAGCCAGACCCAGGCTCCAAAGAAGACATTTCTCCACCAAAAATCACTGCATCACCCAGCTGGCATGGCCCAGCTGCGTTTAACCAGGGTCAGGTGCCAGTGACCAGGGAGGTGCCCACTGCCAGTTCAGCTCTTTGCTGTTCAAAGCACCCAGCCAAGGATCTCTCCTGCCCTTGGCAAAGACCAATGAACACACGAAGCTCATGGAACAGCATCAGCAAACTCCTGGGCCCACTTTGAAAGGGGCGACCTCTCCCGTTCTTCATGAGAAAAGTAAGAGGCACTTACCTTCACAGGAGGGTTTGGGGTTAGGGTTCCCAGGGAACCAGCATTACCCCTCCCAGCTGCTCCAGTGCTCAGTGGGACCTCTGGGATCTGGCGGTTAAGCGCATCCCTCACTACATCATGTGTGGCTGGGGCTGATGGTGGGCATCTTTACTTCTACTCCGTGTGGCCATGGCTTTGGGATCTCCTTGGCCATCTGAAAGGCTCCAGTGATGCCACGTGGAGAGGTGATGTGGGGACCCAGAGAACATCTTCAACCTGATACGATAACTTTCAGACACCTGAATCATCAACCGAATCTATCTTTCTCTAGTGGCTCAGCATGCGAAGGGTCTCCAAGGGCTGCTTCTCACCCTCCCCACTGAGGCCTTTCCACCGTGGCTCCGCTCTGTGCTTCTCCAGATGTCTCTGTGAAGCCCTGAGAAGAGCCCCACTCCTGCTCTCTCTCCAAACACCATCTCCTAGGCTTGATTTCTGCCTCATGCGAGTTTTTGTAACTGGAACAGGCTGGCTTGAAGTAAATCAGGCTGAAATGAAGCTTGGAGAGGCAAGCTCAGACTGGGACACATCTCCGTCCCTACAGGAGAAAGTCATACATGGTCTGGGAATCTAAACTTACCATCCTTTGCAGACACAGAGTCAAATTTCCCTCTTTCTTTTATTACCATTTTATTAATTAGAGCAGCCTACATACAAGTGCTTTAAGAAAAAACCAAAACCATCAACTTTCTTTTAAGTGCACTGTTCTTACTCTAGTGCATAACTGATCAAAAGACCAGTTAAAATTTGAAATCTTATGGAAAAGCAAGATTCTTTTCCAGCTTCTGACTCTTGTCCCGGCTTCTGCTGGCTGAAGGCAATGTGCTGTTCGGACACAAATATTTAGTAAATAAGAAGCTAGACTGTATTTTTTCAGTGGCCTATTAGCCATGCTTTATTCAGATCCATAATCGTGAAATGGCTAATTATTTCAACCCATCTACAGGGAAGCCAAAACTACACAGCTACCTGCAGCCATCAGCACTGGTGTATTGGAGGCTTGTCACCCTGAAGGAGCATCTGTGCAGGAGTTCATGCTCCTGTCACTTTGGTCCAGCCGTTACCCCACTCCACCCATCACGCCCATCAACCTAATTAAACCACAGAACTACAAGCTTTACGTCTGACTTATTCTGTTATCCTTCATTCTATACTTCATTACAGATCAAAACAAGAGAACGAGAAACAACAGGCTATTGAAGATGAGAAAATGCTGCATTATCTATCTACTGATTATTTTAATGGCAGTGAAACTCAGAGTAAACTCTCTATTGAGGAGTCAAGTTCCCAAGACACCCGTTACAAGGATTGGCTCCAGGGACAGGATTGAGCTCACCAATTCTACCTGAAGTGCATTAATTCAATATCAGACTCCAAAACTTCAGAAAGGAACCAAATTAACCCTCAAAAGTAAACATATGTTCTTAAACACTGTGGAGGGAGCAGACCTACGCAGAGTCAACTGCATATCTTCATAATTGCCCAATTATTGGACCCTGACACAGATGTTTCTCAGTCTCTTACATGCAAAAGCTGTGGCTTTAAGTGAGCTCCACTATGCTGATTTTGGCACTTCTTTCCCTTTGGATTCTGCTGCAGTTTTATGTTCACCAAGAACTGAAGTTGGGAAAACATAGGCACTCCCTTACATATGAAGCTTTATTAAGTTGGGATCATGCTCTCTGTTGGCAGGCAGAGGAATAGAGAAACCGAGGAGAATGAAACCGGGAAGGGAAAAAAAAACCAAAACAAAACACAAATAACTTTCACTCTTCAGACCAGGCACGCCTTCTTACTCCAGCTCCTGCTGCTGATCATTCATCCCGCTCCTCTGCTCCCAGCCAGTAAAGAGTCAACATCTCATTCCTGTGAAAACATGAGCTACCCTGCTCCTGAGCCGTATACCAGAAAACACACTGACAGGGACTCAGGGGGATCCTGTTTCTTAGGATGGAGTTGCATTTCCACAGTAGAACTGAAATATCTTTGATTACAGCAGAAGCAAGGTCAACGGGTGCTTTGAAGCGTCTTATTTTGCATGGCATGTGTATTACCTAACTTGGCTACAGCCCGGACCTTAACTCCTTCGTTCACGACTAGAGATGCATTCAAAGAGTCTACAGGGGAAAGTGCACAAACTTGCATGATTAATACCATGTGCACATGCGTGTGTTTGTAAGAGGGATGTACTGTGCCGTGTGGTAGGTACGCACATCCAAGGAGTGTTTGTCCAAGAACTATGTGGCCCGGGGAGGAGAGGCAAGTACACACGAGCTGAGAGCTGCCTCGGCTGGAGAGCCGCACCGCGGGAGCTGCACAAATGAAGCTCAGCCCAGCTCCAAAAAACGCTTCTAAGCTTTTGCGTAACACAGATCAATGGGTCAGACTCCTAGTTTCCCAACAGTTTTCCCTGACAAACGCCAGAACAGATATCAGTGAAGTCAAACAGGGCAGCAATAACATCACTGCCAACCAGCGTGAAAATTGGCAGAGCCTGGCACCGAGGGCTGCCTATCATTAGAGACAGGGCATGGCCCGGCACAATGACGAACCCACTTAACAGCGCTGTAAAATTAGCCATTTATGAAAACAAATTGAATACTGCAGCAGAGGGTGACGTAAGGAGAGTTGGCTCCAGACAGAAACAGAAACTACTGAAGCCTGGATTAGCAGAAGAGCCCCGTTCTGTCAGGGCTCAGGCGCAGAAGCTGATAACAACTCGGGTCATACATGAGATTTTTAACAGAAACAACTGGTTTCCCCTATAGACACATACGTGGCTCCTATACAACTTGCAGTGACTACTTATATGCTGGCAAGGAGGGATGGAAGGGGAGCAGTCAACATAGGCAGAGGGTGGGGGACAGAAAGTAGATGAAGATACAAGGAGGGCTTCAAAAAAAGAGGTGTCTTCCAGTTAATACTGCCCTCTCCCTCAGATCTGTACAATCACACAGTTTCTCACTTTGCAACTGGGATGGAAGTTGGGAAGAAACTCACTTCTGGCACTGTCAGCAAATTTGACCCAGTCCCTGATCCCCCTCAAACACCCAGAAAGGCTCTTGATTTCAGTGGGGTGCTACAGATGCAACTTCAACAACAGAACAGGACTCCTGAGTCTGTCACATCCCAAAACAGTGAAAATGAGAAAGCCAAGAGTTTTGGCAGCCAGAACCCTTGATTTCCTCATTGAGGGAAGTGTAATCTCTCCTTAAGCTTGCTGCAGGTCTGGGAGGCTGTGGTGTGTGGAGGATACTCTCAGTGAGTTCCTCTTGGACCTCTTCCAGGTGTTTACACACAGAGCCAAACCTGGCTCCTCTTCAAGAGTGTGTGTAGGGGGGAAGGGGGAGCTTAAAAATAAAATAAAAATCATAAATTCCTCCCAAGCTAAGCTACAAGCTCTACGGTGCCAAACTGGGGCATTTCTTTTCATTTTTCACAGTGGAATGTTATTTCCATGCATAAAATGGGTCAAGTGTTTCATACAGGCAGCAACCCAACCTCCCCCATCCAATTAAAGTATTTTACTACAAATGATCTTTGTGTGTGTTTGTTTAGGTTTCCTATTGTGTGAATTAGAGGTACTTGCACCAAAGACAGACACGAGGACTTAAGTGTTGGATTAAACACATTAAAAAATACAGTGACCATGTTTTGCCACTGACGAGATCCGTGTCAACCCAAATTCTGCCTTGCCTAACTTGAAAGGGAAGCACTTGGAGCCCTGGGGTTTAAGAGTGGAGTATGAGAAAGCCAGGGGAAATAAAGCAAGAAATCATCCATTTCACCTATGAAATTCCTCATCTGCCTGTCCTACTACAGGCAAAAGGGACCAGCCCATGCCCAGCACCTCCTGCCCACCTCCTCCACTCACACACCTCCTCCTCCTCCTCCTCCTCCTCCTGCTCACAAGTGAGCAGAGCAGCTGGGATTGGGGAAAGTTAAGGAAACGCGCTGCTAAGCTCATCTCAGTTCGTGTTTTCCTTAGGACAAAGCAACTTTCTTACGAGACGACGGTCGCGCAGGTCAGGGATGGGTCAGGGGCGATGGAGAAAATCGCGGGAGGGAGGGCGACAGGGAGAGGTGCGGGGCTGGCTGGAACAGCGGTGCCACCGGCACAGGCATCCGCTGCTCTGGTAGGAAGTGACTGCAGTTAAAGGGAAAGGGGAAATCCTCCCTGTCTCTTTAAGGCATCCTAGGACATGGAAACTTTGTACTTTCAGGGAATCTCCTTGCCAAAAGAACTGTAAAACATGTCTTCCTTCCCCCCACCACCTACCCATTTCTCTTTCTGACTTGTTTCCTTTTTTATTTTTTTTTAAGGGTATTTCCATTTTCTATGACTTCTTTCAGAGCAAAGATGGATGTGGCGACATTTATAAGGGTTTGTAACCCTCCGAAAAGTATCAGATTTCACGACAACTTAGCTGCACTTTATCACTAAAGCGGGGAGAGGGCGGGAGGTGGTGGGAGGGAGGGGGAGAGGGAGCAAACGTGGGGGAAAAGAACCCAAATTCATGATGGGCTCATAAAATTTAAATAAGAAAAGTGCAATATTCCTCATTATTGTTCAGGTCAGACAGCTTAGACTGGTAGCTGCTTTGAGTACTAAATGATTTTATAGGGCTATTTGACCTTACAATCATTTGTGTTACACTTGCCATTTCTAAAGGGAGAGAAAAATACTCAACACATCCTCTAGCTGCAGTGCTGGTCCCAGCCCCAGCTGAGTGTCGAGGGGTTGGGAACTTTATAAACTCATTTGATTCATTTGAGGTTTCACAATAGCCAAAAGTTCCTTTATAGCTTTTTGGAAACCACATGCTAACATTGCATCTAAAAAGGTAACAGTGAAGTACACTAAAGAGCTAATAAAACTAAGGAAATCGTATAGGGACCTTAGATACGCATTTCTTTGCAGCCACACGCTGGACACATACATTTCTTTTCATACATACTTATAAGCCACTTTCAAATGCTCTATTTGCATTTTTCCAACCTAAAATGAGGTAAAAACCCACTGCCTCCTATCCACACCTTAATCTGTACACACAGAAATAAAGAAACTACCCGGGATACTGCCATTTCCCTATGCAAAAGTTTACATAACTTTTTCTGTGAGCATACACTTCCAGACAGTTTGCCGAGCTCCGGTATTTCACCGAACACATCTATAATAAACGCACCCGAGCGTGTTCCCACATGCGCTCACATACATATGTATGTTGCAAGGCACACACGCACATGTACACACACACACACCCCGTACACACGCACGCCTACAGCTGGCTGCTCCGCCGGCTCCCGAAACGTACGTACAAGGGATGCTGCAGCCCCAGGCATGACCAACTACCTACCTGCAATGACAGCCGGAGATCTCTGTCCTCCTTCGGCTTTCAGCCACACTTGCAAAGTGAAGGCATCTCGGGGCAGCTCAATATCTGCCTTCAGCCGCAGCTGATCACCTTGTCCACTGAAATAGAGCGCCCTGCTCGGGGTAAGGGACTCCTCGCCGTCCTTTACCTCCCGCTGTTGCCTCCTGCGGGGGACATGCCCAGGCTCCAGCCCAGCAGTGGAGCGCCTTCCCCGGGCTAACCTGGTGGCACAGGTGCCCGGGGCAGTGTGGCGGGGCGGGCGGCTGTGCCTGGCGTCCCTTCGTGCCCTGCGGGAGCGCTCGTCCATCCCACATTCGGGTCCACTGGCTTGGGCTGTACAGAGAAGCGCAAGAGGCAGCAGCAAACTCCAGAGCTGCATTTCCAATCTTCCCCCCCCTTCTCCCCTGCAAATCCTCCCGATCTGCCAGCTTTGGGCTCCTCCTTGCCTTGACTTTCTTCTCTTGTTCACCCTTCTTGGTATTTGCTCTTTTTATAACCCTTCTCAGTTGCTTTTTCTTTTCTTTTTTTCTTTTTCTTTCTTTCTTTTTCCTGCTTATAGATTTGTTTTTCCTTAAAACAAATAAAAATAAAATAAATGAAAACTCCTTCTGGGTTGAAATGTATTTCTCTGTTCTTCCTCCTCTATCTGTCTTCTTCTCCTCTATTCCTCCACAGCTGGAATTCCTCTCTCTCTTCTTTTCTCTGCTGGATTTTCTTCCCTTTATTTTTTTCTTCTTAAAAAAAACACACACACACTCTCTCACACACACAAAACAAAACAAAAAAACCAAAACAACCCCCCCAGCTTTCTCCAAGACTCAGACCCACTGATTTCCCTCCCCCCAAAAGATGCTCTAATCTATTTATTTTTTTGGCCTCCTTTATAACATAAGCCACAACCCCCTCCTTCCCCCCAACCTCCCCCCTCCCTTCTTCTCCACAAAATGAAAGAAAAGAGAAAAAGCCCCTCAGAAGATGAGTAAACAAGAATATGCTAATCTACTCTAGGGTGCTCCACCTTCCCAATTGAATGATTCCCATTAAAACTGCAGGGATCATGACTAATCAATCAGCTTGAAGGAGCAGATAGCTCCAGAGGTTCAAACACTTTTGCTGTTTTCTTTTTCCCTCCTTCTTTTCCTCTCTTCCTCTTTCCCCCTATCACTTTCACCCCCCCACCCTTAGTTATTTTCTAAAGAAGACAATCAAGATGAATGGATCAATGTGACAAAAATCCTGCACCCCCCTTTCTGCAATCTCCCCAGCTTTCTTTCTCAGTCCAGTCCAAAACACACATTCCTATTTTTTTTTCTTGGCAAAAGAGAAAGCTATTTCTCCTCTCAGACTCCCCGTTGCACTTTGCTGGTAAACCTTATGCTCCTCTGCAGCACATAAAGAGTCTTGAAACTTGAGTCTCAGATATTTTGTTAATTGTTTTCTTTCTTTCTCTCTTTCTCACTCTCTCTCTTTCTAATTCTTTCTTTTCCTCTTATTATTTTCTTAAAGTTATGCAATCAGCCAGGCTCCCCCTTTTGTGGTCCCCCTCAGTGCAGTTGTGTGCAGCTAATCCAAATGTTGCATCAAAGGTCCCCATCGAATCATCAGGAGCTAAAAGGAGAGAAGCTTTTTGAAGAGCATTTGCCTTCCAGAAGCTGTAGCAACAGAGCAGGATTTGGCTTTTCAATGCTCCAAGGACTCCTGGCTTTTTTGAAATAATAATTAAAAAAAAATATTAATTTTATTGGTGGGTTGAGTCAAAAAATCCTCTCTCGAGAATGCTAATTTTTCAGTCTGAGCAATTCAGCTCCCCTGGTTTCCTTGGCTTAGTTGTAGCCACAGGTAAGATTCTGGCTGCTTGCTGGTTTGTAGATCTCTGTTTCTGAGCTGGGACGTTTCTTTTTTTTCTCCTTTCTTTTTTTTTTTTTAAATATTTTTTTTCACTCTTGAAAGATCTCAAAAGCTCCCCCTGATGGCAACAAAAAGGATTTTTCTAAGTACTTAATAAGTGGAAATGACTTAGCAGTAGCACACTCGGAATCTACAGGCCACTATTGCACTCAGAAGAAGTCCAGTAAAACCAAGTTAAATCACAACAAATTCAGTCCCAACCCCAGTAACCCACATCATCCTTTTCTTCTGTCTCAAAATTAATGGTTGTCACACCTTACTTTCCTATAAACTTTTAACAGCAATCACAGAAGGGAGTTTTCCTGGGACTGTACTCTTCCTGCTTTTGCAGATTACGCTATTAGCATGAGTTTCTTACAACCACTAACACTTAAAATATACATGACAAAATTCATGAAAGTAAATTTTTCAATGGGAA
>NW_010199847.1:182562-184037 GCF_000695765.1 Mesitornis unicolor
CATGTTTGCAAGGCTTCTGAGAGATGCTCTTTCAGTTCCTTACTAATTTGCAAACACTCAAGAATGCACAACCGGCATTTTCAGAGATGTTGGACATATCCACAGTGTCCCACCAGGAGACAACAAGACCTACAGCTGACCAGCCCTTGTCTAACCCTGCAGACCTTCCCTTTGCAACAGCTCCGTACAAGACACAATATCCTGGCAATGTCTCCAAAGTTTTTAATAGAAGACCTCAAAGCAATTAAGCCTCTCAACAACTAAGAGGAAATTGTTAGTTAAGAAACAAACTATACTGTGGTATAAACTCCCATAAATGTCCTGAAGAACTTGGAGGGATGAAAAAAGACACTTAGCATATCTGCCTGCTCGGCAGAAACAATTTAGCATCAGAGCTAAAGTACTGCACTTTACTATTTTCATTTAACACATGCAGGACAGTGCGAATCAAACGAAAATTCAAAACTTTAGAGTGAAACTGTTCAAATAAGAGCTAAACCAGGAAGAGTCCCATTGCTGGGGACACTGCTTTCTCCACTTGACAACTCCCCCAAAGTCCCTGGGAACTTCGCCCACGTCAAGTCTGGAAGAGCAGGCTCTTTAACTTAAAGAATGCGGATTCCAGTTTTTCCAGTGAAAAAAGCTAATGCTGTGAAATCACAATGTTTCTTAGCGACATTATCATTTAGCTGAAATCATGAAAGGACATTATTGAAACATTTCAATTTGATAGCACTGCACCATTTCATTTTTGAGCATATTTGACCTTCTATCTCTTATAATATTACTGGCAAAAGAAAGCGCTTCACTGTGACCAAAACGCAACACTTCAGTGAATCAGCCTGCAATTCCAGTAACAAATTCAGGGGTACTGTTGCTTTGAAGGAAAGGCCCAAAGCTCAGTTTTCTGTATGCAGAGTTGACAGAGAAAATGGGAAAAAATGGAGTTTACCTCTAAAGCATAAATTACTTGTTCAAGTAGTTTTATTTCTAAGACACAGCAAAAGCATAAAGAAAACGTGATACAGAAACTCTTGAGTCCTGAGCAATAAAGAACAGAGAGTAGAAGAGATGTGATTTTCAGAATAACGAGCAAATCTGGGATTCCTTAAGTCTGTGGGTCAGATCTAACTTCCCTGACAACAGATGAAATTCTACCCTGCACAGATGGACATTTATTCTCTGCCTAAGCCAGTACTTCAGTGATGTACGGGCCTTCTGGCAGAGGGGCTTCTACCCAAGGAGAATAATCCTCCTGTTGAACTCGAGTGGAGTATTCTCCTAAGTAAAGGGAGCAGGATATTGTCCTGAATCTAGAGGTATTTGCTCAAGAAAAAGGACCAAAAAAAGGCACCAAGCCCTAGATACACATATAGAGACAAGAATTAAAATAGATATTTATGATATTATGCCAAAAAAATAGCATTGCGCTACATGCTGTATGCAGTCATTATAAGTAGAAATACTCAGCAGGA